>NW_017100140.1:1676335-1684999 GCF_001263275.1 Habropoda laboriosa | reverse complement strand
ATACGAATTCACTCTGACTAAACACTCTATTCGTACTTAGAGAAATAATTTGTATCCTGTACAATATTTTGTTCTCAAGACAAACTATTACCGTGTCCTAACCCCTTAAGGTGGAAGTGGGCCAAAAGGCTTCGACAGTATAGCGCGAGCAAATGTTTCAAACGCCTATAGGCGCTGATAGTAACGAAAGGGTTAAATGCGGGGAATTCCTGTATTACGAGGAATCGCGTTACATGAGAGCAGAAGTCGCGATATCTTTGAAAAATTCTATCATACTCTCAGTTGTACGAAACATCCTTGGTACGCCACGGTCTGATGGTGCTCGGACCAACAGGTTCCGGGAAGACACAGTGCATGTGGGCCCTGATGAAAGCGCTAACAGAAATGGGCATGCCTCACAAAGAAGTCCGAATGAATCCCAAAGTGAATAATTCGACATCGACCTTCCAAAGTTTCCATTACCAACCAATTAACCTACGCAATTAACACTCTCCACAGGCCATAACTGCGTCTCAAATGTTCGGAAGATTAGACGTAGCAACGAACGACTGGACAGATGGAATATTCTCGACGATATGGAGGAGATCCACGCACACCAAGAAAACAGACAATTTATGGATGGTTTTGGACGGGCCTGTAGACGCAGTATGGATCGAGAATTTAAATTCCGTGTTGGACGATAATAAAACCTTGACTTTGGCCAATGGTGATCGAATAATCATGGCAACGAACACGAAATTGGTGTTTGAGCCGGATAACGTAGATAACGCGTCTCCGGCAACGATATCTCGTATGGGAATGGTGTTCATAAGCGCTTCTGTGTTGAAATGGAGCCCTATTTTAGAGGTGACGAAGATATTCCTGAGAATTGTTATTATCCAGACTTTTGGAAAAGTGTTCCGACGTTTCGTGAGCTTTCACTTCGTCAGGATCAGGAATATAGTGTAGGCATTTTGGGACGGTTTATGGCTTGCCCTGCGCCTCTTGGCGAGTGACAAACACCAGACCCGAATTTCTACTCCCGTATTTCAGTCCTGATAACAACATCTCCTCCCTTTCTAACTTCCTTCCTAAGTGTCTCTCCCGAGTTACACTCTTCCTTGTTCGACACATTTCCTAAGTCTCACTCGGGATAAACCGTCGAAGTGTTAAATCTCCTCAGAGAATACTTCCAAAAATCTACCAATTTTCAAATTTGCACATTTTTTTCAATAATATCCAGGGATGGTTCAAGAAAAGACCACCTGCATTAGTAGAAATTCTTCGTCCGTTGTTCCATAAAATATACGACGACGCTCATACCTTCGTTCAAACGAAGCTTCCCGTGAAAATGAAGCTCCTCGAAGCGATTTACGTTAGACAGTGCATAGATCTGTTGGAGGGGTTGCTTGGTACACGAACAGAAACACCCAGTGTGTAATTTTTATTGAATAAAAAAAAGTGTGTAATTTAAGTTTCTTTCAGATTCTAATTGAATTTTCTGATGTTCAGGAGTGCTTCCGGATTATCACGTCGAAAAGATATTTCTATTCTCGCTGATGTGGAGTTTGGGAGCTGTTTTGGAGCTGGAGGAACGCAACGCGTTGCAGGAGTTCTTGGTTACTCATCCATCGAAGTGTCATTGGCCACAGTGCACTGTAATCTGGACGATTAACACGAGTTTGAGTGAATTTGTCAACGAGGATGGTTTTATTTGTAAAATGTTTATTTTAGGAAGATGAAACTATTTTTGAATACTTGGTGTCGGAAGATGGCCAGTGGATACACTGGTCGGAAAGAGTTCCGGAGTTTATTTACCCTTCGGATGAAATTTTGCAATATTGCACGATTTTGGTGCCGAATATAGATAATACCAGGAGTTTGTTTTTGATCGATGTAATTGCGAAGCAGGGAAAAGCGGTGTTATTAATAGGTAAATTATTTTGGGTGGTGATTGTTCGAATAAATATTGTTAAATGTGAAATTTGTGATTACTTACCTTTCATTATTCTCCTGAAAATTGTGAAATATGAAATTTGTGATTGCTTACCTTTCATTATTCTCCTGAAAATTGTGAAATATGAAATTTCTAATTAATCGACGTAAAATTCGTAATTAATCACCTTTAATTATTCACCAAAAATTATGGAGTATTAAATTTATAATTAGTGAATTTCTAAGTATTCTCTTGAAAATTATTGAACACAAAATTTCCAATTATTCACCTCAAAATTATTGAACATCAAATTTTTCATTAGTCATCTTTAATTATACACCAAAAAATGATGGAATATAAAATTCCTAATTATTCTCCTGAAAATTATTGAACGTCAAATTTCCAATCATTCACCTAAAAATTTTTAATTAGTCACCTTTAATTATTCACCAAAAAATTATGGAATGTAAAATTTCTAATTAGTCACCTTCAGTTATCCACCAAAAAATGATCAAACACAAAATTTCTAATTAGTCACCTTCAGTCGTCCCCCAAGAAACGATCAACCATAAAATTTCTTCTCACTTACCTTCGATTATTCGCCAAAACCTGCCAAAAACTAAAATTTCCAATAAAACAGGAGAGCAGGGAACTGCAAAAACAGTGATGATCAAAGGCTACATGTCCCAGTACGATCCTGAAGAACATTTACACAAATCCTTCAGCTTTTCCTCGGCCTCCACGCCAAATATGGTTCAGGTAATTCACTCTAAAGTAGTAAGTCGAAGCCTAACGACGTATCATAAAGCAAACGAGTACATTTCTCGCAGAGGGTGTTCGAGAGTTACGTGGAAAAAAGGGTCGGGACTACTTACGGACCACCCGGTGGTCGGAAAATGAGTATTTTCATCGACGACATAAATATGCCGTACATTAACGAATGGGGTGATCAAGTGACGAACGAAATTGTCCGGCAACTGATGGAATACAAAGGCTTCTATTCTTTGGACAAACCAGGCGATTTCTGTATCATACAGGACATCCAGTTATTGGCCGCCATGATTCATCCTGGCGGCGGAAGAAACGATATTCCACCGAGATTGAAGAGGCAATTCAACATCTTTAATTGTACATTGCCTTCGAACAAATCTATGGACACGATTTTTAGTAAGAATGTTTTATTAAAATGATATTCAATTTGTTGTTTAATTATGATGCGAAATTAAAGTAAAATTAAAAGTTTAACCCTTTAACATTAATATTTTTTTGCTGCTCATCACAACAGAGTTCGCGCCATTATGGTAAAGGCGCCTGTCGTTTTGTACTGTGCGATCAAAGACCTTTCTTGCTATTTACTTGTGGCGGCGGAGGTAATGCAACCTCACCGTTTCATCCGTTCCCATTTTATGAGCATTAATGTGCCTCTCTGTGTGCCAATTATCACGCTTTGCCGGGATCAAACGGAGAAGGGCTGTGTACCAACTCGAAATATCATAATCATTCGTCGACGATGTCGCTCGTACTCTCGCGCGCGTGAATCATTAATATTAAACGTACGAACAGCATAGTGCTTTCGAGATCTGTGTAGAGGGTGTCTTTAGTTGTTTATCTTTATTAAACAAATTCCCATTTCCTGAAGTCTTCCGTGAGATAATTTAGTCCAATATCCAAGCGGGGTCATTTGCGTCTCACTGGTCACGAAAGGGTTAAATCGTTCCAGAGATACTCGTGGTACGAATTTCTTAAATTTCTTAAATTTCTTAAATTTCTTAAATTTCTTAAATTTCTTAAATTTCTTAAACTTCTTAGATTTCTTAAGTTTCTTAAGTTTCTTAAATTTCCTAAATTTCTTAAATTTCTTAATTTTCTTAAATTTCTTAAATTTCTTAAATTTCTTAAGCTCCTTAGATTTCTTAAGTTCCTTAAATTTCTTAATTTCTTAATTTTTAAAATTTCTTAAATTGAGGTACCAAAAATGATCAATTTTCGTCTTTTTTGTTTAATTATTTTTTAGGTAAAATATAGAAATAAGTTTCCTATTATTTATAATTATCCACGAATGAAATAGAATGATTGAATAAAATTGCAATTATTGTGTATGTGGTATTAAGTAGTTAATTGCAAATTTGCGAAATATTTGAAATGTTTAGAAACTATTGGACAAGGATACTTTTGTAGTACCAGATTCGAGGAGAATATCGTGGACTTTTTACCTAAATTGATACCCCTAACTAGAGTACTATGGCAACAGACTAAGATGAAAATGTTACCAACACCGGCGAAGTTTCATTACGTTTTCAATTTGAGAGATTTGTCTCGAATTTGGGAGGGTATTCTAAGAATTGAGAGAGCAGAATGCGACACTGTAACTAGATTGTTGAAGCTCTGGGAACATGAATGTACTCGTGTAATTGCAGACAGGTTGGTTAATGAAATTTTTCTCCTTTTTTTATATTAGAGTAGGTAATCGTATTCTTTTTGAATATTATAGTAATCTCGGTTTTTTGGGGGAATTAGAGTATTCATGTTCTCTCTGTAAATTAGAGCAATCTTACTTTCTTTTTTAATTAGAGTACTCATATTCTTTTTGAAAATTATAGTAATCTTGGTTTTTTTGAAACTTAAAGTAAACTTATTTTTTTTTAGAAATTAGAGTAATACTTGTTTGCCTTTTAGAAATTAGAGTAGTCTTATTTTTTTTGTTAATTAGAGTAATCCTGTCTCTTTTAGAAATTAAAGTAATGTTTTCTGAAAATTAGGGTAATCACGTTCTCTTTGAAAATTAGAGTAGTCTTGCTTTTCTTTTGAAAATTGGAATAATCAGTTCTTTTTTTAAAATTAGAGTGATCATATTTCTTCAGAAATTAGAGTAATCCTGTTTTTTCTTCTTTTTGAAAATTAGAGTAATTATGTTTCTTTTGTAAATATCAGATTTACAACTAACGAGGACACTCAATGGTTCAAAAGTACTCTAAGACGAACAGCCGAGAAGATGTTAGGGTCAGATTTCAGTTTCTACGTATCGGTGGAAACCTATTTCGTCAATTTTCTACGCGAACCACCGGAACCTACCGGAGACGAACCGGAAGACTTCGTGATCGAGGCGCCAAAAATTTACGAAGAAATACCGAGGTTATAATTTTGTTAATAAAAATGTGGAATTAAAAATTTTCAAGTAAATCCACGAAATATTCTTTCACAGTTACGAAGCAGTGATAGCAAAAATCGAACAAAATATGGATCAATTCAACGAGTACATTCGTGGAATGTCTTTGGATTTAGTATTTTTCCACGATGCCTTGGTGCATTTGATTCGTATATCGAGAGTCCTTGGAGTACCTCGAAGCAACGGCATGTTGGTAGGGGTTGGAGGATCAGGCAAACAAAGTTTGACTCGATTAGCCTCTTTTATTGCTGGGTTCAGTTTCTTCCAAATAATATTGTCCAGGTAATTAGTCGAAAGGTACTTCTGATTAGAATGAATCATTACGAGATAATGGATCAATAAAGATTCGGTGAAACCTTCGAAATTAGGTGTCCGTGCAAATTTTGAAAACAATTTATAGGAGTGACTAATGTATTATTAATGCACGCAATAAATCAATTAGAAAATTGAGGTATGCGATAAAATTTTATTTTTATTATTTTCTTCTAGGAGCTACAATGTTGGAACTTTGATGGAGGATCTAAGAAAGGTTTATCGCGCAGCTGGTACCGGAAGTAAAGGACAGACGTTCATATTCACCGATAATGAAATTAAGGAAGAAGCTTTTCTGGAATATATTAATAACATCTTAAGCGTTGGAGAAGTTGCAAATCTGTTTCCAGCTGACGAACTCGATGATATTTTAACTACAGTAACGCCTATAATGAAAGCAGAGGATCCAAGGCGACCACCAACTCCGGACAATCTTTATGATTTCTTTATATCGCGTGCAAGAAATCAGTTGCACGTGATTCTGTGTTTCTCACCGGTGAGTCTTTTTATTTTTCACTTTCAATACAAGATTAATACAGAGAGTCTTGGAATGAATGGTACAACTAGGCAACAGGTGATTCTATGTGCAAAGATAAGTCGAAGATACAGAATAAAATTTGTCCGTAGGAAGCTTAGTTTTCGAGAAAATTAAATTTGGAAATTTGTTATAAAACATTGGTAATGTCAGTCTTCGTAAAGAAATAGTCTAAGCGGAATATATTGTAAAGGGTGAGATTCTGCGTGTGAAAATTTAGGTTACTACGAAACTTGTGTCCACTTTCTCCTTCTAATTTCATTCTACTGATATTCTATATATAAGAAGTCTTAATTGTTTAACCCTTTTATTACTAAATGTGACTATAGTCACGTATCCTTAAAAAACACTAAAGTCGTACAACATCGAACGCTCGCTATACCCTAAAAGAGACTATAGCCACGCAACATCGAGCGCTCGCTACATCTTAAAAAAGACTAGCCACGCAACATCGAGCGCTCGCTATATCTTAAAAAAGACTATAGCCACGCAACATCGAGCGCTCGCTATATCTTAAAAAAGACTAAAGGCACGCAACATCGAACGCTCGCTATATCCTAAAAAAACTACAATCAAGCTACGCCCAGTACTCGCTATATCTTATCACAGACTATAGCCACGCAACATCGAGCGCTCGCTATATCTTAAAAAAGACTATAGCCACGCAACATCGAGCGCTCGCTTTATCTTAAAAAAGACTATAGCCACGCAACATCGAGCGCTCGCTTTATCTTAAAAAAGACTATAGCCACGCAACATCGAGCGCTCGCTATATCTTAAAAAAGACTGTAGCCACGCAACATCGAACGCTCGCTATATCCTAACACAGCCTATAGCCACTCACCGCCGAGCCCAGTGACAAAACTGCATTATTAACCAATCTTTTAAATTTGATTATTCCGAAGTGCATTTCCTTATAACTCGTTATGTACTAATTTGAAACATCTTGAATAAAGACACAATAATTTGCATAATAAGACAAAGTAGCAGATATTACACTCTGTTTGCAACAAAGTACAGTCTCACAGCTCAACTACCCCAGAAGCAGCGTACAATATCGTAACGAAAGGAATAAATTAACATATAATAAATATACTTATGCGTGGATTACAGGTTGGTGAGAAGTTCAGATCTCGGGCATTGAAATTCCCAGGTCTTATATCTGGTTGCACGATAAATTGGTTCTGGAGGTGGCCAAAAGATGCTCTATACGCTGTAGGCGACCATTTTCTCCAGAAATACAATACAAGATTAATACAGAGAGTCTTGGAATGAATGGTACAACTAGGCAACAGGTGATTCTATGTGCAAAGATAAGTCGAAGATACAGAATAAAATTTGTCCGTAGGAAGCTTAGTTTTCGAGAAAATTAAATTTGGAAATCTGTTATAAAACATTGGTAATGTCAGTCTTCGTAAAGAAATAGTCTAAGCGGAATATATTGTAAAGGGTGAGATTCTGCGTGTGAAAATTTAGGTTACTACGAAACTTGTGTCCACTTTCTCCTTCTAATTTCATTCTACTGATATTCTATATATAAGAAGTCTTAATTGTTTAACCCTTTTATTACTAAATGTGACTATAGTCACGTATCCTTAAAAAACACTAAAGTCGTACAACATCGAACGCTCGCTATACCCTAAAAGAGACTATAGCCACGCAACATCGAGCGCTCGCTATATCTTAAAAAAGACTATAGCCACGCAACATCGAGCGCTCGCTATATCTTAAAAAAGACTATAGCCACGCAACATCGAGCGCTCGCTATATCTTAAAAAAGACTAAAGGCACGCAACATCGAACGCTCGCTATATCCTAAAAAAACTACAATCAAGCTACGCCCAGTACTCGCTATATCTTATCACAGACTATAGCCACGCAACATCGAGCGCTCGCTTTATCTTAAAAAAGACTATAGCCACGCAACATCGAGCGCTCGCTTTATCTTAAAAAAGACTATAGCCACGCAACATCGAACGCTCGCTATATCCTAACACAGCCTATAGCCACTCACCGCCGAGCCCAGTGACAAAACTGCATTATTAACCAATCTTTTAAATTTGATTATTCCGAAGTGCATTTCCTTATAACTCGTTATGTACTAATTTGAAACATCTTGAATAAAGACACAATAATTTGCATAATAAGACAAAGTAGCAGATATTACACTCTGTTTGCAACAAAGTACAGTCTCACAGCTCAACTACCCCAGAAGCAGCGTACAATATCGTAACGAAAGGAATAAATTAACATATAATAAATATACTTATGCGTGGATTACAGGTTGGTGAGAAGTTCAGATCTCGGGCATTGAAATTCCCAGGTCTTATATCTGGTTGCACGATAAATTGGTTCTGGAGGTGGCCAAAAGATGCTCTATACGCTGTAGGCGACCATTTTCTCCAGAAATATAAGATAATATGCACTCCAGAGGTAAAGCAACAGTTAGTGGAAGTTATGGGAGATGTGCACGATGATGTGAACGATACTTGTGTGAAATACTTCGACAGGTAAAACTTCATCGTTGTATCAAACGATCGTAATTTATGAATGTTACACATATCTTCTTTTTTTTTCCTTTAATAGATTTCGAAGACAGGTGTACGTCACTCCAAAATCATTTTTAACATTTTTGACCGGATATAAAGTGTTGTACAAGCAACGTTTGGACAACATCAATATCATGGCCTATCGTATGAGCAATGGTTTGAATAAATTAGTCGATGCAGCTGCTCA
>NW_017100140.1:1675989-1676238 GCF_001263275.1 Habropoda laboriosa | reverse complement strand
ACGAAACTCCCTTTTTTTTTTTTGTTAAGAATATATAGTTTTAATTGTTGCATATTTTTCGTAGATTTTAGTCACTGTGAATCAGAAGAAAAGCGAGGCAGAAGCGGTGAAAGCACAGGTGCAAGTTTCTAAGGACGAGGCGGAGGCCATTTTGAAAGTGATCGCTAAAGAAAAAGCGGTGGCGGAACAGAAGTTGAAAGTTGCTGAACCTGCTTTACTGGCAGCTGAAGCTGCCTTACAAGTTAGATT
>NW_017100140.1:1615634-1675926 GCF_001263275.1 Habropoda laboriosa | reverse complement strand
AAAGCTGCTGATATTGCCACGGTTCGAAAACTCGGCAAACCGCCATATTTGATTACTCTGATTATGGACTGCGTGATAATACTGTTTGGGAGAAGATTAGAACCGGTTAAGCCTGATTACGAACGACAATTTTTGACTCCCTCGTGGCCTGAGGCTTTAAAAGTAATATAGTAATGAATTATAATGAATTCTAAGTTCTATCATGATTCTATTATCATAAATTTCAAACTTTATCATAGTGCTATTATAATAAATCTCAAATTTTATCACAGTGCTATTATAATTAATTTCAAATTTTATTACATTGCTATTGTAATAAATTTCAAATTTTATCATAACGCTACTACAATAAATTCTGAAAAAGTGTTCTACGTGCAACCAATTCCTCTTTCACCGTTTCCCTCACAGGTGATGGCTGACACCAGATTCCTCTACAACTTGCAAAATTTCCCAAAGGACAATATCAACGCTGAAACCGTCGACCTAATGCAACCATACATGAATTACAGTTTGTATACTTACGAAGCAGCGAAACAAGCTTGCGGAAATGTCGCCGGTCTCATCCAATGGACCATTTCTATGGTCACATTTTATGGAATAAATAAAGACGTTCTTCCTCTAAAAGTACTTAATTCATCCAACCATTGAAATTTTTCTGCCAAACACCTATCAACCAAAACTTCGTAATTCATAGGCGAATTTAGCTGTGCAAGAGAGCAAATACGAGAAAGCTAATCGAAATTTGACGGAGGCCGAAGGTATGTTAAGAGCCAAAGACGAAGACTTGAAAATAGTGCAATCAGAGTTCGATGCAGTGATGGAAGAACGTCAAGTAATTGATCAAACATACAGAATGTCTCATTAACATTAAAATTATTTCTTCAGTAAATTCTATTTCTTAATAATTGAGACACTCTGTATATTAAACGAGATATTTCTCGTTAGGAAATAGTGGACTTGGCCGAGGCTTGCCAAGCGAAAACTGATACCGCGACAGCGATGATCGAAGGACTCTCCGGCGAAAGAATCAGATGGACGGAGCAATTAGCTACATTTAAATCGGAAACAGATCGTTTAGTCGGAGATGTATTGATCCTGATGGGTTTTCTGTCTTATTGCGGCCCGTTCAATCAGGAATTCAGGACTCTGTTGCAACGAGACTGGTTCGACTTTGTGCAAACCCGAAAGATTCCGATTTCCCTTGTGATCAATATTACGGCCACTTTGACCGATACTGCCACGGTAAGTGATTCATTGATTAGACTATTTTGTGAAATTATATTTTTGTCCTTTGAAAGATTGGAGAATGGAGCTTGCAAGGCCTTCCAACGGACGATTTGTCCATTCAGAATGGGATTATAGTAACGCAGGCAACCAGGTATCCGCTATTAATCGATCCTCAATTGCAAGGAAAAGCTTGGATCAAGAATAAAGAAGCGGAGTTCCAACTGCAGGTGAAATGATTGAAAATTGTTTATTTTATTTTAGGATTTTTATTTGTGTTTTATTTCAGCCTACGTTGCTTACCAACAAATACTTCAGGAATCATTTGGAAGATTGTGTTTCTCTGGGTCGTCCATTGCTTATTGAGGATGTAGGGGAGGAATTGGATCCTGTTTTAGATAATTTACTGGAGAAGAATTTTATCAAGATAGGACTCTCTTTGAAGGTGAAATGTTAATTAATTATTCTGTGAAATTGTTGTTAATTGTAGATCTTTTAATAAACAGGTGAAACTGGGTGACAAGGAAGTGGATATTCACAAAGATTTCAGACTCTACATCACTACAAAGCTACCAAATCCATCATACACTCCAGAAGTGTTTGCTCGTACAGCGATGATAGATTTTACTGTTACTATAAAGGGTATATGCAAGAATAAAGTGGAATTTAACATGGATTCATCAATTTTCATTTTAATCTTTCTTAGGATTGGAGGATCAGTTGTTAGGAAGAGTAATTCTAACAGAGAAGAAGGAGCTGGAAACAGAGAAGACACAATTGATTGCAGATGTGACTGCAAATAATAGGAAGATCAAAGAACTGGAAGCTAATCTTTTGCATAAATTAACTACTGTGGAGGTATGTCTTCAGTTTTGCTTGAACTGCAAGCTTGAGTATCTACTTTGCCTCTTCTTGGATCCAGGGACCTCTGATAGAAGATGTAGAATTAATGTCGGTATTGAACGTTACAAAACAAACAGCAGCTGAAATAAACGAGAAGCTGAGCATTGCAAAAGATACAGAATTGAGAATCGATACGGCGCGTGAAGAGTTTAGACCAGTTGCAACTCGTGGTAGCGTTTTGTACTTTTTGATTTGCGACATGGCTCTGGTGAACTGCATGTATCAAACATCACTTGTTCAATTTTTGGAACGTTTTGATATTTCCATGGAAAGGTGTATAGAACATACGAGTCTTAATTTATAAGTATTTAGAAAAATTGTATATAAAAATACTTGTTCCTTTTAGGTCTGAGAAAAGTCCAGTGAATCAAAGGAGAATTAACTTCATCATTGAGTATCTCACATTTGAAATCTTCAGATACAAGGCAAGAGGCCTTTATGAAATTCACAAATACATGTTCATCCTATTGATGACATTGAAGATTGATTTGCAACGTGATGCTATCACTCATGAAGAGTTTCAGTATTTCATCAAAGGTGGAGCAGCTTTGGATCTGAATACTGTTGCACCAAAACCTTGCAAGTGGATTGCTGATGTCACTTGGCTCAATTTAATTGCACTGTCTGTCTTAAGGCAATTTCAGTACATTGTTTCTCAAGTACCTGCTTCTGAAAAGCTTTGGAAGCAATGGTTTGATAAAGCAGCACCTGAGGAAGAAGTGATACCAGATGGATATAATAATTTAGATACTTTTCGTCGTTTATTATTAATCAGGTTGTTCTGTAGTTGCCTTTTATTTAGTGTAATTATTTTAGAATAGTGTATATAATGTAAATGATGGATTTGTAGAGCTTGGTGTATCGATAGAACTTTGTCACAATCAAGGAAGTATATAGCAACTTCTTTAGGAGACAAATATGCAGCACCTGTGATTACACTCTTGGATGTAATGCACAGTGAATCAAGACCAAATACCCCAATGATTTGCTTCCTTAGTATGGGATCTGATCCTACACCTAGCATAGAACAACTTGCTAAAAAAATGGAGATTATATGTAGAAGTATTTCAATGGGACAGGGACAAGAAGTCCATGCACGCAAATTGCTTAATAGTGCGAAAACTGAGGTCCGTTTATACAGAAAATTTCAATAAAATTGCTTGAATATTCAATAAAGAAAAATTCGTAAAAATATTTAGGGTTTCTGGGCATTATGCCAAAATTGTCACTTGGGCTTAGAGTACATGGCAGAATTAGTTAATTTCATTTTGGATATGGAAGATCCACATCCTAAGTTTCGTATATGGATTACCACAGAACCTCATAAGGAGTTTCCAATATCTCTTTTGCAAATGTCTATAAAATACACTTATGAACCTCCACAAGGTACAAAGTTTACATGATCTTTTGAATTTTGTGTGTTTCAAATTTTTCATTTTATTACAGGAGTAAGAGCAGGTTTACTTGCTACATACAGTGGGATGAATCAAGAAATGTTAGATCAATGTGATGCTCCACAATACATACCAATTATATACACAGTATCATTTTTGCATACCATTGTGCAAGAAAGGAGAAAATTTGGACCCCTTGGGTGGAATATACCATATGAATTTAATTCATCAGATTGGTTGGCATCCTGTATGTTTATTAATAATCACCTGAATGATTTTGATGTGAAACAAGGAATAAGTTGGCTCACTATAAGGTAATGGAAGAAAATTGCTTTCTGTGGTGAACTGAATGCACTTAATGATAAATTAATTTATGTAATTCTTAGATACATGATAGGAGAAGTGCAATATGGAGGCCGTGTTACAGATGATTATGACAAAAGGTTGTTGAACACATTTGCCAAGATTTGGTTCTCAGATGTACTTTTCTCAGAAGATTTTGTATTTTATAAAGGATATTCAATTCTAGTTTACAAGCAAGTTACAGATTACTTAAAAGTAATAGATGAAATGAATGCTGTGGATCCACCACAAGTTTATGGATTGCATGCTAATGCAAATATTACGTAAGTATATCTCCTATTACATAACATAAATATATTATTCAATGGAATTTTACTACTATAGGTATCAGGGTAACACAACACAAACTGTGTTAGATACCATAATGTCAGTGCAACCAAAGGATGCAGGTAGTGGCGGTGGTGAGTCTAGAGAAGCACTTGTAGCTAGGCAAGCAACAGACATGTTAAAAAAGTTACCACCAAATTATGATCCATTTGAGGTGAAAGACAGGTATGTAAAAGAGTACTTTCAAATTTATTTTCATCAACTAATTGAAAACTGCTGATGCATAGATTACACATATTGGGTGCCACTGCACCAATGAATATTTTCTTGAAACAAGAAATTGATAGAATACAAATAGTTATTAAACTGGTGAACATTATTCTCAAAGATCTTTTACTGGCCATAGAAGGTGTTATTATAATGAGTGAGGTAATTTTTTTAGTAATTGTACACCAAACAGTACAAATATATTGCATATAAAAATATTTAGGAGTTGAGGGATGCTCTTGATAACATATATGACGCTAGAGTACCAAAGGCATGGAGAGCAAAGTCATGGGAATCTTCTTCCCTTGGCTTTTGGTTTACTGAATTATTAGATAGAAACAGACAATTTTCTACTTGGTTGTTTACTGGTAGACCAGTGAAATTTTGGATGACTGGATTTTTTAATCCTCAAGGCATGTATCAAGTTGTGTCAGCATTATGGAATTAAATTTTACAAGAATTTCATTCTAAATGTGCAGGTTTTCTGACTGCAATGAGACAAGAAGTAACAAGAGCTCATAAAGGTTGGGCCTTGGATAATGTAACATTACACAATGAAGTTTTACGGTATACAGCAGAAGAAGTGAAAACTCCACCTCAAGTATGTTAATTCTATTGCTTATTTAATGTATTTAACAAAGCACATATTGCTTTTTTATGCAATTAGGAGGGAGTTTTTGTATATGGACTATTTCTTGAGGGAGCTGGGTGGGATAAAAGGTACAACAGATTATGTGAATCAGCAAATAAAGTTCTATACGTACTAATGCCTGTAATTCACATTTTTGCCTTGTATAACTTGCCTGACAAAGACCCAAAATTATATCAGGTATGTCTACATGCATAATAAGTCTTTTATTCATTAATATTACCACAATATTTGCAGTGTCCAGTCTACAAAAAGCCACAAAGAACATATGTGCTGCTGATAACACCACTATGGTTACAAACACACAGACCTCCTGAATTTTGGATTCTACGCGGAGTTGCATTATTGTGCGATGTTAAATAATTATACAGAAATAAAAATTATGTCACGTTATAAATTAATATGTTTTAAATAAGAATAAAGTGCTTTGTAAAAAACACTTGAACAATTCAATGATTATACCTACCTCTTGAAATCGCGCAATATTTATCATCATTGATTTATTTGAAAAACTTTCGTGATCGGTGTAAGGAATAAAAGCGTTCGAAACTTTTGAGTCGTTGAAAATTTTTTAACTCGGCATGGTTCGTAAATTATTGTCACTTTAAATCGCGATAAAAGCACAACTTCCACTCACTACATTCTGACATTTCGTTCATCGTTCCCGGTATTATATTGCACTTAAGAACGAATCGATAGTTTAGTAAGTTTTGGTAAAACAATGTGAGATGAAAATTAAACGATGCAACGAAGCATAACTGTAACACAGTTATCAGTAGTCGCGGCAGGTATACACGGACATTTTTCGTACGCGGAAAATTCATATTACAACTGAAAGTTTCCTGTTTCCGCTAACATGACGTTGCTTTGATTTATTACATTTTTTCATATTCCGTAATATTTTGATTTTAATCTGCTTCAAAATGAAATTTAATCACAATCTGCACTGTCCCATTTCATACAGGTTTTCAAAATATGCTCAACTTTCGTGTATAATTGTTAACATTTCTTTTGTTTCGTAATTCGCGCCAAATTGTACGTTTTAAATAATAGAATAATTGTTACGAAAGAGCAAAAATCGATATTGATCTACGTATCGATATTAACTACGTCAGTCAAATGAAGTATATACATAGAATAAAAAATTAATATTATAGTAGATATTTGCCTATTTTCCTCAAATAGAAACTTGATAAATGACTTTAAAATTCCCAGGATTCCAGTTAATATTTGATATATTTAATTTAATGTATTATACTTTCATAATTAAATTGTATTTTGGCTTGACTAACCGCGCCAGATCTTCCATATTTAAAACGGTTGAAGTAGTTCCGGTATTGGCGCGTGATCGGTAAGACGTAGCTGTCCGGTGCTCGGTTCGCGTTTTTCAATATCGTTAAAAACGGTGTTGTTTCGCAGTGTTTTAATGCATTTTCGTTGCAAAGCATACTTTGCATTCGTTTTATCCAGTGAAATCGTGAAATATAATTAAATATACGAAAAGTGCTCGTTGACCACTGTCGCGTTTCACGTCTCTGCGTATATGCGTGTGTGTAACGCGATCACGGGAACAAGAGACGTTAATTCGTGAAACTTTTTCCGCGTGCATTCGATTGCGTTCTACGGTTTTCAACGTACCGTCGTGTTATCCGCTCGATATACCTCGCGTCTCTATCCACCCTCGCGCCTCCGTTAATAGCAGGCAATTTCGTGTTCCCTCGGCTAACCCGTGTAATTGAGCCAATGTGTGTTAATCAGGGACCGCCTCATTTGCCACGGGGAATAGTCTGAATTGCTTTTGTTACCTGAATTATCCCGCTCTGGTACACTGTTCCCGTATCGATTTTTCGCAATTCCTACAATCCCTACGAAGAAAAGAATCACGTAGAACGAAGGATCAACATGGCGTCATCATGGTGAGTCTAATTTTCAATTTCGCGGATCTTTCGAAATCACCTCGTCAACCGATATACATAAACTACCGCTCATAAGTATTTGCCCGTCTATTTTCTTCCCTCCGTTCAAAAACTCGACAGATTTCTCAACAGAATCGTAAAAACAGAAACATCTCGATCGCGATAAACACATTAGAGGACAGTTTCCATTGGGATCATAAACGATCCCGGTGAGAACTCGTGATGCAATGCGTCGTTATTGCTCGCAAGATATAAGGAGCGAGACGGTTCGCGCATTCGAATCGCTCCTCGTCGCTAGTTATTTCTCGAAAATCACGCGAGCTGTCGCCCCGTTCCGCGTCTCGGTCAAATGTGACGGGGTGCTAGTGGCGCCACGTGCGCGTTCCTCGTCGAGTGTTGTCGCTTATTAAACGTTCCCCTGCCTGTACAAATTCTACTTGATTGGAATTGTGCGCAAGTCGTCCGCAGAGCTACGTCGCATCCGTGCCGTGGAATATTAATTTCACTTAGCCCGTCAGTTCGCGTCGCGGCGACTCGAAGGCAGAACTTTAACTAACAGAACATGATTGATATTGTGTTGCGGAATCCCAGGCACCATGGGCCATGATGTAATCTCAGCTTACGGTCCGCGGTGCATTGTCGCCGCCCGGCAATAACCGGCGGAAGTACGCGTGTCGATTCAAGACGCGGTTGATTTTCAAATTAGAGTCGCCGGTTAAAGCGGGCGGACCCGAAATTGAGCGGCAACATGTTGGAATCCGAATCGAAATGGATGACGGTCCGGGGCTAGATTATACGCGCCTAACGCCGCCTGGTGTTTTGAATCAATTAAATCGCCCGATCCGATAATCCAGTTGTTAGTGTTTGTTTCTACGGCGATTCGTAATCTTGCGATTAGGAAGGGTTGATTGAAACTCGTGGGTTAGGATATAGGCGTGGATATAGGGAATTTTGCGTTACGATTGAAAATTGAAAAATCTATTTTTATTAAGCGTAGGAAAATTTTCGTACTTCTTCCGGTAAAATTCGATATTCATTTGGAAAGAAAAGAAATTGAAATATTCATTATTCTTTTCATTAACTTTTCTTCATCTTTCACGTAAGATAAGGATTTTAATTCGGTAAAGAATTTACGATTTTAGTGTTATAGAGTTATGGACAATGAATGATGTCTTTCTTTCAAATTCACTCAAATTTATGCTATTTCAAACAAGTGAATGTCAACGCTGTAAGCAACCAAAGAGGCGGGAAAATATCTCAATTTAAAATCATTTTAAAGATTGTAAAACCAAATGCAACTAACACTCTCCTACACTTCTTTTTTAAATAAAAATTCCCCTAAGTATAGATTGGCTGACTAACAACGAAGAAGTCGCAAGTTCTACTTAGTCTTCCATTTTCTAACCCTTGCTCCTCCCACAAGTTTCACTTTCGTTTTCTCAAGCTATACAGTGTGACTATTCTTTCAAATTACCGTTATGGTTAATCTCTTTCTGAAGCATAATTAAAAAGACACTTGTGTTATATATCTTCGAAACAAAATTCTCCTTCTTAAGATGGACGGTTGCCCGAGAAGGCGTGGCTTGTTGCCCGAGAAGGCGTGGCTTGTTACCGGAGAAGGCGTGGCTTGATACCGAAGAAGGCGTGACATGTTACCCGAGAAGGCGTGACATGTTACCCGAGAAGGCGTGGCTTGTTGCCCGCCGATCTTTTTATGCCTGCAGAAGCCTAATAAGCTGCCCGTACGGGCAACAACTGAACAGCACTGCAGTAAAGCATCTCTGTATCGAATAGGGAAAAGGCTGCGGGTCAGCATCGTTTAAGCTATCGTCCCACTAGCGTATCCAAAGGCGTCACGAACAGGAATTTCGTAGCTCCGTTGGCCAACGGGGAATCGAGTCGTCTGGAGGTTCTCGTTATCTCGTCCCAGGGATATATAAGTGTTCTAACTTCTAAGAAAAGTTCCATTCGTCCTCTTCGTTTCTTTTCTATCCCATGTCTCCCTGGTCTGGCCATATCTACTCCTGAAGTCGAGCTAACTTTTCTCTAATGCTTCTCGAATGACTGGCGGACATATGACTAAGGAAAATCCTCCCGGATTCTTGGTTTACTGGAAATTTATCTACTCCTTTTTATACGTTGTAAAATCACAGTTGCTCTTCGTACAATTCATCAAAGATATGAGGTATCCCGATTTTAATCTCACTACAGTGGGTTGCTCATGAATTAAACGACCGAGTTTCGAACGGACTTTCTGAAATTCTCTCTGTTCCCGTGATATCGAGGACGGTTCTTTCGAAAAGGAAATTCGAAGCTGCACTTTTCAGATTTCTCCAAGATAGTCGGATGAAATTTTTGGTTACCCAGCTCTCCCTCAATATCTTTAATTAAAAGGATGCCCTTTGGTTGCTGGTTTCTTCCCGATCGTTTCTCTAGGTTATTCTGTAAAAGTACAGGTTTTCCGAAGGAATAAATGTTGTTATAATTTTTATCGTTACTTAACGTGTCCTCACTTGCCTCCAAAAATTCATTCTTCACCTCAATTTCAATACACTATTAGTTAAAAAATATTTACTTGCAAGAAATGCATTTGTATCTAAAAACTTGTTTAAATACTTCACAACACAGGGTCTAATAAGCAAGAAAAAAATTATTTCAACGACAATAACCTTCCTATATTCAATGTTCCCTAATTACAACACAACCTTAGATGCACTAAAATACTCTTCCTTGAGGGACACGGTTTTCCATCGCAGCGACCTCACAATTCCATGAGGCCAGGCTCACTGGATTCCCCTAACCTCCTAGATTCCCAAAAGTCCAATTTAAACACCCCCAAAAAATCCTACCATTCTCAAAATCCCATACTTCCCGACCGCGAACATCTTAAAATCCAACTTAAGGGGGTCTTCTAGCGTGACTGCCGTTTTTTAGGCCTTCTTTGCTAATTTATTACAGACGTACGGTAACAGTTATCAACATGAGCTTTATTCCTATGTGTTTACTTGTCCTTGAAGAATCATTACAAATTTTTTTCATTGAAAAATAATTAAATATGGCTGCTGTGGAACACGTTAAACAGGAGCATGAAAAGAAAAAGTAGGTCCATGGTTGCCATGATTCGAGCTGTTCTGCTTATCAGAAATAAAAAAATCCAATTGATTCTTATTTAGTATGCGTGTCGCTATGGTCGGTAGTAGAATAAAAGAAATATATTGAAAATTAAAAAAATGGCGGCACTTTGAATACGAAGTATCGATTTCGTCGACTTTTTTTCGTCTTTCAGAGGCTCCAAAAATCAGAAAAATGTATATTTTGGCATAATTCTACTACCGACCATAGCCACACATGTTCCGAAGACGTGTGCAAAATTTGAGTTCGATTGGTTCAGTAGTTTTTGCCAGATCGTGGCAACCATTTCAGAAAACATGGTTCCGAGAAAAACGCGTTTAAAGTTTTCAGTGCAATTTAGATTCTCCCTTGATGTGCCACACTAAACGAGCTACAACCTCGTTATTTTATCGAATACAACTATAAAACTTGAGGAGTACATTCTGAAAGAGTTGTCCTTTCCATATACGCAACAAAATAAAAATCGATTTTTTCAAACCGTCACACTAGAAGACCCCCTTAACCCTGTTCCAACATCGACGGTTAATCAGCAAGCTTCCCTCTCGAATGGAAACATCAAACCACCAGTTCGTCGTCTCCACAAACTGCCCTATATATTCCCGTTGCTTCTCGTCGCCCTCATTCGATCAAACATCCCGTGTAAATAAACCAGCTAATCCCCTTCGCGTCTGCGATGCTTTCTTCCCATCGAATCTTATCTTCTCCACGATCGTTCCTGCGCCATAAATCTTGCCAAAGTTACGTATGCGGGACGACCACTCGTCTCCTCGTTCCACGTCTAGCGCACGTCGACGCCGTTCGAAAACTTCCCTCACCCAAAACGGCCACTCTCTGCAGCAACCTGACCGTCTCGTACATGTACGTACCTATGTACGTATTTCTACGTCTCCCTTTCCTGCTGTTACCGACTGGGCAGAACTTCTCTCCACTCCTCGCTCCACAGAGAAGGGTTTTCAGTTTCCAACACCAAACACGCTGGACAATGATCGCGGGTACTCCACTGTGCGACGCAAACATCGTGCATGCATGCACGCGTGTCACAGGCACGCCAGGCGCAGACGAAGAAGGCGGAGGGAATCAAGGTGGAAGGTACTTGTTCGTCGATGCGAAACGTGGAATCGAGGTTAGGCAATTAAGCGGGTTCGATGGAAATTTTGATAATTGTTGCTGGGAAATTGCGCGTCGGTGTGATCGGTAAAGGGTTATCGACGGAGAAGGAAGAAGTACTGTGTTCTGCGTTGATGTTGATTTGTTCTTAGGGAAGATGTTGCGTTAGATTGTGTTAGAGAGTGTTAGTACACAGGCCATCAATTACATTAGGAATCTTAAAGATTCAGTCAGACTCTCAACGCAATACATTCAATCTTCAGACGGCACCTAGTGCAATACTCGAAGTACGCGGAAATTAGTACCCGAGTGCTTAACAATGCAGATTCAGTCAGACTCTCAACGCAATACATTCAATCTTCAGACGGCACCTAGTGCAATACTCGAGGTACGCGGAAATTAGTACCCGACTGTGCTTAACAATGTTGCTTCTCAACATTTCTCACTTCTCCAGAAAATTTTACTTTTCTCACCCTAAAACACTGTGCGTTGGAACAATAGTACTCCAGAAGGATCAAACCTTCACTCTTAAACCACCAAAAATTATCCCATCTCTCCACTAAAATACAAAATTCACAAAATAACAAACTCCAACAAATTAAATATATCAGATTCGTTTCATTCATAAAAGATTAAGCACCAAGCATCCCTTTTGATACAAAAATTGAAAAAGTGAACCAGCTTCCAAATGGTTCACTTGATCCCACCAACCATATTACACCATTCTTCTCTATATCATTCCCCTCTCTCTCTCTCTCTCTCTCTGGTGCAATCTCCAACCGTTGATGATTATCATGCTAACAAGTCTCCCGCTGACAAACACGGCCGCTTCTTTATCCTGCCCCGGTGCATGGTCGTTTCACAGCGAAAATTTGCAAGGCGCGCCAACGAGAGAGAGAGAGAGAGAGGAAGAAGGGACATCAGTTCGCTAACATTTTTTTCTCGTCGCTAATTGGCCAGCTGGCCAACGGGGAAACGCAGTCCCGCATACGAAACGGGCCGAGATTAAGCGAGCGGTGTAATTTAGCTAGGATCCACATTCCGGAAATCAGGATAGCCTGATTTAGAAGGTGAAACTACTCGGCCCACGCATCGGACACTGCTTTCGTCCACCACCTTTGATGGACTCGAATGAACATTTTTGCAGCTGGCACAACTGACTCATGGTTGAGTACTATTCATCTAACAGGGGGAGGGTACACCTTTTGCAACACGCCAGGCTCTGTTCCTCTTCTGTTTGCACGGATAAATGAGTTCCCTGATTACGCGAACCTTTTCAGAAACGTGCAGGCTGCGTTGAAGGTTTTCGTGTCGTGATTAGATGAATTCAGGGGTGGGTGTAGAAAGTGGGTAGTAATTGTTTAAATGTTTAAACATTTCCTGGGTGTATAGAGATTATTTTCTTGTTAAAAGTTTATTTTATGTTAATTATGTTCATGTTAATAATATTGCATAATTTTAAGGTGAACATGTGTTAGAATAATTACATGTTTTCTATATTATTTACAAATAAAGATTTAAAGATTTTAAAAGATTTTTAGTAGAATAGAATTTATTATCTACTTCCGTAAAGAAACATAGGGTGTCCTGTTAAAAAAAACCAAGGTGATCTTCAAAACAATTAGAAGAACAAATATTCTAACTTATGACCCCTTGAAACTCTTGACCTCGTGCATTTTGCTGTATTATTTACAAATAAAAATTTAAAGATTATCTTAATTTTTTTAAATTTTATTTTTAGTAGAATAGAATTTATTATCTACTTCCGTAAAGAAACATAGGGTGTCCTGTTAAAAAAAACCAAGGTGATCTTCAAAACAATTAGAAGAACAAATATTCTAACTTATGACCCCTTGAAACTCTTGACCTCGCGCATTTTGCTGTATTATTTACAAATAAAGTTTTAAAGGTTATCTTCATTTTTCTAAATTTGATTTCAAGTAGAATAGAACCTATTATTTATTTCCATAAAGAAGTATTTCGTTCAAAAAAATCAAGGTAACCTCCATAACTTACACTATCGGCCAAAAGTTTGGAATCACCGAGCATTGCAATTTACAGAAAAATTTCCAGAAAAAAGTCGAGCGACTTTGAGAAGTTTTTATCGTTCGAAGTTAGCAGCAGATTTACTATTGATGAAAAATGGGAAGTGATTCCAAACTTTTTGCCGGTAGTGTATGTGTAAACGGTATAGAAGAACCAATATTCCAACCTGTGACCCCTGAAATCACGCAACTCTTGTCTCACACACTTTTTCGTATAATGAACGATTTTCTAATAACTTCAAGTCGTCAAGTTAAACAAATCAGCCTTTATAATGTATGAAAACAATTGTTCTCCCAATGCATATGAACAACTTTTACGTAGAATATCTACTCTAACTATATATCTCTATCGCTGTACCTCACCTAACCTCAAATTGCACTCCTTTATTCAATCCAAAAGACTGAAAGAAAAGGAATCCATAAGCATTCAAACATACCTCCCACATCACATAAGACTTACATCGCAATACTTTCTTCTCGATAACTTAACCTAACCTAACCTCAAATTACTCTGCTTTATTCAATCCGAAGAACAAAAAACAGAATTCACAAGCATCCAAATATATCTTCTACACTTTCTCCCCGATAACCTAACCTCACCTAACCTCAAATCGCTCTCCTTTATCCAATCCAAAAGCATCCCCAAGCACCGAAACACACCTCCCACACCTTCCATCGCAATACTTTCCCCCGATAAAGAGTATCTACCACAGCCCACAAAACAGAAAGTCAGTCGTCTTTTGTCAGTCGACCGACGTGTGGAAGCATCGTCGTCGTCGTCGTCAGTGAAAAGGGCAAGCCGCGTCAAAGACGCGTTCACGGTTTGTCTTTGTCCTGTTCCCGGTTGTCGTTCTCGGCGTTCGCCCGCCAAGGGAAAATTGCGACGTTGAGCGAAAAAAAAGAAAAGAAAAGAAACGACGTGAAAGAAGAGAATGAAGAAGTCGTCGTAGTTGAGCAAGAGAAAGAAAGAAAGAAGAAAAAAGGGGGAAGCATATAGAGGGAGAAGAGATGGTCCCCTGGTGCTGGATGAAGGGAAGAGAGAGAGCACAATGAAACGTACACTGTCCACGATGTGGACCATTAGCGGGATATATATTCGAGTGCACACTCCCCCTCGGCGTGCATGCATTAAATGAACAGTCTAGAGCGCTAGCTACCAAGAGAAGGGGTTGCTAGATAGGTGTAAACGCGCAAGAGGCAAACGTTTTCCCACGGCACCGTAACCTGCCTACCTGCCTGCACCACCACCTGATATTGCACGCGGTGGCTCGCAAAATTATCCGATGTACTCTCTGGCCGCATCGAAACTTTGGTCATCACTGAGAGACGAAGTGGAGGGAGAAGGGGTGAGTTTATAGTACGGTAGACCGAGTGAATAGAAACGCTCCCTGTGAGATTCTGCGATAGAGAGTAACGCATTCATTCGGTTCCATCGGAGCCCGCCGTTTCTATGGGACTTTTGTGGTGATTGATAACGAACCGGGCATGGGTGGAAAAGGTAAAGGGATTGGGGGCTCCGGTGGTAAGGAGGAGGTCGAAATGGACTTGTTTGCTCCAGGCTTGTTTGTTTGCTTTTTGTTTTTGCATTTTTACATAGTGTTTTGGGAAATTTCTCTTGGAGAGTGGGTGAAAGCGTTTTGATAGTGGATTTTGGAGGATCGAGTGGGTAAAGTGTGGGATGTTTGGTGGTGAATGAAGAGTTATGTCTTAAGGTGTGTTTTAATCTTTTAACACAGGTGTACCTTGGGAAAAATGGTTTTTTGGGAGGATGGAAAAAATTCGCGGTGTTCAGTTGTTTTAATAATTGCTGTGCAGGATGTAATCAGAATGTAATTACTTCGGTGTAATAATTCGGAAAATTTGCTCGGCGTATTTAAGAATTATTTATACGCCTTTGGGGTATATGTGAAGGCGCAAATGTACCATTTTCGCAGTTCAAGGGTTAATAGAGTCACTCTCTATTTATATTGTAGGTAGAGTGTGTTTAGAACAGTGACGAATCTCACTTTTTTAGTAACACTTTAGGTACATAACTACAGTGTTAATTATCTGTGTATATTCGTTCACTATTGAGATGAAAATGGTCCTTTTAATGAATCTCACTTTTTTATTAATACTTTAGGTACATAACTATTTACCGTGCTATATTTTATGTATATATATTCGTTTATGATTGAAATGAAAATGGTACTCTTTATGAATCTCACGTTTTTTATTAACACTTTAAATATATAAAATGGTACTTTTAATAAATCTCAGTTTTTTTTATTGACACTCTAGATATACAAAATGGCACAAACGAAAATGGTACTTTTCACGAATCTCACTTTTTTATTAACACTCTAGATATACAAAATGGCACAAACGAAAATGGTACTTTTCACGAATCTCA
Source organism: Habropoda laboriosa (assembly GCF_001263275.1). Lineage (NCBI taxonomy): Eukaryota > Metazoa > Arthropoda > Insecta > Hymenoptera > Apidae > Habropoda > Habropoda laboriosa. The sequence continues at coordinate 1,660,267 of NW_017100140.1, read as the reverse complement.
CTTTTTTATTAACACTCTAAATATACAAAATGGTACGAATGAAAATGGTACTTTTCACGAATCTCACTTTTCTATTAACACTCTAGATATACAAAATGGTACGAATGAAAATGGTACTTTTCACGAATCTCACTTTTTTATTAACACTCTGGATATACAAAATGGTACGAATGAAAATGGTACTTTTCACGAATCTCACTTTTTTATTAACACTCTAGATATACAAAATGGCACAAACGAAAATGGTACATTTCACGAATCTCACTTTTTTATTAACACTCTAGATATACAAACTGGTACTTTTCACAGGTAATTTTATTAGACACCGTGCGATAGATTTATTTTTGCAGAGGCACTTTAGAACAAACACGAGAGATTACAAGTTTACAATTGCACAAAATAAAGAGGTTACCGGTGAAACAACGATTAAACGTATTAATTCTTTCTACGTTAATTATTCGACATTAATTTCTAGCTTATTAAAGCTGGAACGTTTCAAAGGTTGAAACTTAAACCGATTATTAAGCCAAGCAAGAATACGTGTCGATTGTTAAAATATCGTTTAATTCGGTTTAATACTAGAATACTATCATTATTCACTGGAGAAACGTGTACGCGGGATCTAATTAAATAATTCTATTATTCGTGCAGCAAATTCACACCGAAATCTGACCGTTTCCATTATCCCCCACCTGTGAAAAATACGGGCAAATATTAATAACTCTGTTATTCAGAGGAGAGATTTATCACGAGTTTAAACTTTCATTGATTCTGTTATTCACGGCGGTGAATCGAGATGAAACAAAGCTAATAAATCATCGAAATGTTTTACCTGTCGATTTTTGGTGTACACAAATGTACAAAATACGATGGAACTTTTGACCATCTGTCGGTAATGAAAAATGTCGTAAAAATGTCACAAGTTACATTTCAGGATTAAAATAAACGATGCATCCTCTTATTCGATCCTTTGGAATATTTGATGATCTAGCTTCTTTATTGCAACCATAATTTCTCAACTCTCCACGAGAGAAATCAAATATCAAATCTTTGGTTAAAATTTGGTTTCAATATTTTTCACCGTTTTCGAGGAGAAGGTACGTAAATTTTGAAAATTTTAACACCTGGGAAATGAATATTGAATTTTGGTGATTCATTTTGATAGAATTTGTTGGTTAAATCAAAAGAATTACTTTCTTTCTCCATTTATTTCTCCGCGTTAAAAGTTTTCGTTCAACGAAGCACGATAATTTTCCCATTCGAAAATGTTACCTTTCGAGGAATCACGGTTAAAATAAAAGCAAACTATTACTCCCATTCCCCACTCATTTTTTCTACATTTAAAAATGTTAACTTTCGAGGAATCATGGTTAAAATGAAAGCAAACTATTACTCTACGACTAATTTCCCTGCTAAAACGAATAAAGTAGAGGAAAAAGGTTGAAATTTTTCTTTCGAACACTCCAAAAAAAAAAGTGTTCCGTGAAAAATCTGTAAAATATTCCAGCAAAATACAGAATCCCCCCCCAAAGAAACACATCTCCTTTCATCCGGTATCCACAAATGACGCGTCCCTTTAAAATTAGCCGAATAACATATCTCGTTTCACCTAAATACCCCTAACACGTGCACGCGTTAGATAAACACGATACCTTTGAGTTGCCGTAACGAGCTCTCGAACCCTTCTCTCTCACAGAGAATGCAAATTCACGGAAGGGTGGGTGGTGGTATATTTTTTTCATCGTTTATCGTAGCTCTGGGAGCAGCCACTCGACGATTTAGCACCCTTCGCTGCAACAAGGGTGACGACTAATCCGATTAGAATCCGATCCACGCGACGGACAAGGAAAACGAGGGCCAGGTCGTGTCACCTCCCCTATCCACAGGTGGCCAATTAATTTACAAGCGCACACACTTTACGTGACATCGATTGATATCCCCCCCCATCTCCTCCCCTCTCTCCAACGGTGTGCCGTCAAGTCGAGCCCTTCGGCCTACGGCGAAGGTTGCTCGCCCTTTTCGAGTGTACCTACGAGGGTAACAAGACTCCAAGGGTGGACTGTGTATATACACGGAGGGGCGAGTTGCGCGAACTATAGGACCTCGTGTTCGGCAAATGCGTCTCCGTTGTTTCTTCGTCGCTTTGGGAATTCGAGGGGCCGGGGAGTGGAAGAGTTGGAATTGCGAAGGATGTAAGCGCAAATTGGGAAGATTTTTGGTGTATCAGTTTCTGTATGCGTCTTCGTTGTGTATTCTTTGCTTTGGGAATTTTAGGGATTGAAGGGAGGAAGAGGATATTGTTGTGTAATATCTTGTTGGGGGAGAAAGTGCCAAATATGAAGATTTTTCGGACACTGTATAGAGTGTCCATTAAATCGTGGTACAACGAGGAGAGGGGCGATCGAAATTTCGGGAATAATTAGAAAAGAGTTAAATTTCAAAAATTATAAAAATAAAAGCTTGGAAAATTTTTGTCATGCCTTTTGTTGAAATTTTCAAGCCTAGTTCAGCATTGTCATAATTATAGAAACTTCATATCCAATTAAAAAATCCGAGCTTTCCCTTTTTCGGGAATAATTAGAAAAGAATTAAATATTTAAAACTATAAAAATAAAAGCTTGGAAAATTTTTGTCATGCCTTTTGTTGAAATTTTCAAGCCTAGTTCAGCATTGTCATAATTATAGAAACTTCATATCCAATTAAAAAATCCGAGCTTTCCCTTTCCAAATCTCCGTTTTACAAAAATTCCCAATATCCCTCTAACCACGTGAATTCACGTTACCTACATACATCTTCAGTCGAAATATTTAAAACGAACCGAACATAATAATTCGACATTTCGAGCCACTTCCAATTCCCCCGATACCGCAATAATAGCGAAAGGACCAGTAAATTCGTGGCTATTCCAACGAAATTCTCGAGCTCTTACGCCGAAGGCGAACCACTGGGAGAGCTCGTTCTCCGTTGCATTCGCGGGCTTGTTCCGCGTTTCAAGGGCTGCGCTATATAGAGTACCTACCTCCGTTCCCTTCTTTTCATCCGGTAGCAGAGGGCTCGCGGGGATTATCGTGTTGTCCGGCTTCGGGGACGCAGTTTCACCGGAATTCACGGCGACCCCCGCGGCCAATTCGCCGGGGATAATCCGAGAAAGCGGAAACGGCACGGAAGTTCGGGGTCGTGGTCCGGTTTCGTTCTGCGGAGAGGGGAGATGCGGATTGTCTGTAACGAAGTTGATCGCGGTGATACGAGCACACGCGTCCTGGAAAATCGCAGAGAACTCTCTCTCTCTCTCTCTTGTCACCGGATATCGGCTGCAGGGAAATCGATTTCACGCCCACGATGCAGCGTGCAACAAGTGTTCAAAGAGGGGCGAAGGAGGGGAAAAAAAGAGAGCGGAGGAGAGCAGCGCGGAATCGACGCGCGCGGAACAAAGCGCAGGGCTGCTTGAAATCCAACGATTTTCCGGTAGACTTCTCGAAACCAGATGGGATTACGGTTTAAGGGAGAAGTTTTGGACGATTGGTTTCGTTGGCAAAAGTATTTCTAATTTCTTTGGGATTGTAAGCAACACTTAAAAAAAGAATTTAACACAGGATAGTGTGGTATCCAAAAATCTATTTATTCTATGTTGCGTCCCGCACACCGTGTATTCTCGTATGGAATACGGCGGGGTTGTAAGACCCGTCTCAGAATGTTTCTGCCGTTGCTGTAGGGACGCTGACCTCTGTGAAATTAATCACTTCAGCCCGGTTATAGGTGTACTGAGTTACACTTGTCTGCCCTTTACTGAAATCTTTATTTTCTACTGTACGAGTGAAAATGCCTGATGCGAATATGGTTGACTTGTGACTCGTGGTGGATGAATTGTAACTGGTGCAGGATGACTTGTGACTGGTGAAGGACGACTTGTAACTGCCCTCGGAATCCAATGTCTCTCTCCCTGGACGCGGATGAATCCAAGACGCGGGTGACATGGGAATGCATGTGATTGGCCAAGAAAATGAGGTGGAAATGGTTCCGGTGAGGTAATTGGTTAATCGGGTGCGTGGTATATACGTGTGCTGTCGGAGACAAAGGCAGAAGGGGCGAAAATCGGGGTTTTTCCCAAAAAACCGATGCCGGTTCGTCTGCCCGTCGATGGTCGCGAAAGGCGGTCCTCTGATGTACCGTTACGATACATCGAGGGTTGTCCAAAGGACGCGGCTCAACATTCTATAATCCTAAGCGACTGCTAAGTGTTCCGGCGTCCGTCTCGCTCGACGGCTATTTCCAGAGTGTCCTTTCCGTGTCGTATCCCGCGTTGCTCCGAAAAACCGTTGGAGCCCCCCTTGTTCGACTTTCCGGGGAAAGGGCTTAGTTTATGACACCCTCAGGTACCCGCGCGCTTTCTCTTCCTGGGTGACAAAGTCCAGGCCACCACTTCGCCGCCGGTATCTCGCATTTCTTACAGGATAGTGTTGTTGTTTCTTTCAAGCTTTTTAGTATAATATTTGTAGTATCTTGATGATAGAACTTTAATTATTTTTTCATTTCTTTGGGGTGGTGTTGCTTCTTTTAACCTTTTCAGTATTATATAGTATCTCGATGGTGGAACTTTAATCATTTATTCTGAATATTTGGGTAAGCAATCTTTTTTTTTATCTATGTGTTTAGAATGCTTTTATTATAGCTTCCTAATGGTGTTCATCAAAGGCATTTATCGCTTTGCATTAACCCTAAGAAGCCTAAGGTGTTGAAAGGGTTAAATGGATTTTAAGTAAAAAGAAATAAACTTGATGTTTAGTTCGATTACTTACGATCGTTAAATACCATTGCTTTCTGACATAAAAACAAGTTATTGACAGCCTACGTAAACTGTTTTGTGAAAAAAATTAAAGTTTAAAACTTTGAGGATATTTTTGGATCCTCCCTTGATCTTCCTGGAATTAATTTTTACTTAAAGAACAAGTGTTTTGTTGTTGTTGAAGATGTACATGATGTACAGATATAAAACAAAAATAACTTTTACAAACGCATGTTTTTTGAATTTTTTATTATTTTATTTGGAAATATAATTAATGGATTTCTTTCAGTAATATGTGTGAAAAGCAACATCCCTCAAGTGACCAGCATTTTCGTGCTCACAAATACAGGCTCTTTCCACAGCATTTTCCATGACCGTACAACGTCGGATTTCGGCTCGAATGTTCTCCTTAAGTTCTTCAATTGTTCGAGGTTTATTTACGTAAACCCGTTCTCTCAAGTAGCCCCCCAGGAAGAAGTCTGGTGCTGTCGAATCACGTGAACGCGGAGGCTAAACAAATTCAGCATTTTCTCTGAGTTTGAATAATTGATCTTTCACTGGAATAGAAGAGCTTAATGAGTTTTACTCGTTGCTGGACGTCATACGTAGCCGTTTTAATCTCCAAGGGATGCTCTATAACTTATAAAAAAGATTGAAAACGAACAAGTTATGACTTTTTCAAACCCTTCAGTCTTTCAGTGGCCACCCTGTACTAATTAATTACTACATAATTCTGAACTAACATAACTTACGAATGAACCAATGGATACTCTCAAACTTTCAATGCTGCTTTTTCAATACTTCTATGCGTTTCCTTATTACTTAACTTGCGAATAATTTTTTATCAGTAAAAACATTAGTTTCTTTTATTTAAAATAAGCGCCGGGTAGAAAGTTAATTTAATAAAATGGTTAACAGCGAACCTACAGCGATACAATTTTTCCACGTAAATTTAAATCCTAACTCGAAAAGCGTGTTAAAAGATCACGAGAGCGAGCATACGTTAGGCAACGAGATCGTTGGCGAAATAGCGTTTCAGTGTGATTTAATTCGGGATAAATTCGCGGGCGATCAAGGCGCTGTAAATTCAGATGAGACAGGTCGCGGAAAGAATTCCTCGTTTGTTACGGAAATCGGGAGTCCGGCCACCGGAAGTCTGATGCCAACCGGGTTCCCGGTTGCGTTACCATAACAATAAATCCGTGGGAAAAGGAGGAGGGACAGGATAGCTCGATACTCTTTCGATCCCGCAAATTGCGCCTCGCTTTCGAAACTGCCTCGATTCATCTCGATCTATCTTCCTATATATGTATATGTAGAATTCACTATAACTCTGAAACTCCACGAAGAAAAGAGATATTTCATATTTGGGTGAACGAGATGAAGGAAAAAATTCTGGAGTGAAAAGATAGAGATTGTTTTTTATTAATCATGCATGTTCCGTCGCGCAGGTACTTTATCTTCGTTGACCGGGGTTATGGCACGCTCGCACTAGAAGGTTATTTTTGAGAACAAAGTCGCTTCGTAGCTCCGCGAAAAAATAAGTAATTTCTTACAGAACAGTGTCTTTAGAATTTCGACTTTTCCGCGTCCTCAATAACCGAAGACGTGTCATAAACCAGGTAGTCCTGAAGGGTCAATCCACACGCGCGTATAACGGCACTTTCGGCCGAGGGTTGACCTGGCCAGGTCACGTTCGTATCTCTTACCTATGCAGAAATATTGAGGGCGAAATGGTGGTATGTGAGCCAATTTTACTCGATCTTTCAATACTTTAACATTCAACATAGGAGACCAAAATTTTACATTGGTAATTTGTACTTTCGTGAAAAACCAATCTGCGTGCCTTCTTGCACTTGGCGGGGGAGTCACTGTGGACTCCAGAAAAAATCGGCGATCGAGCCACACATTCGCAAAGATTCTCTCGTGCGAACAACACACAGTCTCCAACCGTTCGAGGAGACCATTTGCACTCGACCACGTTCTACTACGTTCGAGTAGAATAGATATCCAATCAGTTATCCAAGATTAATTTGGCGGGTAACAGTCGCGAACGCGAGTTTTTTGAACATCACAAAAGAGCGCGAAATTTCACTCCTGAATTTTTTCTTCGCCTCGAGAGAAAAATGAATAAATAAATTCAGGAGTGAAAAGATGGAGAAAGTTTTTGTGAATTATCTATACACAATGGATAATTAATAAAAATGTGGTAGCAAAGGTAATCGATAGGATATCAATGCGACATTGTTATCAGATTTGACTCGTTCGTTATCGAGACACGCCAAAACCGGATATTCATAATTACACGGAACAACGCGACCGTCTGGCCGGTGCAAAACAACCGAGCAGACAAAGTGGCAGAGGCAGCAGTCGCGAACTAATGGACGGCGACGTGGCAAGAAACAAGAATTGCTTGGACCAGAACGACGATCGCATTCTGAGAGTGGAATTCCAAATAACTGCCAGGACATTGGGTAACGTGGTGAATTTCGGAAGATAGAGATCGCTCCAAGGAAGCTGGTGCGTGTTTGGGCGAAAAGAATTAAAATGCACCATGAGTATTCTAATTTAAACATTAGAATTTGAATAGTTCGAACTTCTTTGGCTGAAATTCAAATTTGAATTGCTTGAATTTCACTGGCAGAATTTAAATAATTCAGTTCTTGTTCCGGATATTCCTAAGTTGCAAGGAAAATAATTTCAAAGAATCTTAACCTTGACTAATTTTACTTATCCTAAATAATCCATAGACTTCTAAGATGAAAGACAGTTTTGCGCGGTTTGTCGGCTGTTTCGAAACATTACGCGTCGCCTCTGAATATCACCAGAAACAGGACTTGTAAACGATACTCGGACGGCCCCGTAATTCTCTTGCGCCGACAACGGGGTAGCAGCACCGTGCCGTGCGAAATTTCATTAGCCCCTCGTTCTACGTTCCTCGTATTACGTTTCCTTGACCGAGCCACCGTGAAAAAATTAAATTACGGTCGCCCTTAAAGAACGTATTTCGCGCGGCGTGCTACTTCCGGTCGGACAGAAGGGAAACAAAGGGAACTTCACGATTATCGTGCGAGTCTCTCGTTCCTGAGATACGTGGCTAGATTTATTCTGAGATCTCAGAAACTCAGGACTCAGGATTCAGAAACTCTGAAACTTAGAACTCAGAGGCTTCTGACTTTCTTCCAAGATACTCAAAGAAATTGAATCTTTCCTAAATATCCTATGTTAATTATTGAATTTTTTTTTATGTAATTAATACTTCAATCGTGAAGTTTTATTGTATTGAGTATAAAAGATTAAGCGACAATTCATTGTCTATCGACTTAGAATTTGTGGCAATTTTATTAGGATGAGATGGATTAACATTAATTTCCTATTATTCGGTAATTCTGAAACTGAGATATTAACTACACTTTCAACCCTTTCAATCTCAAGATTCTATTCAAATATGAAGACTCTTCCCAACTATTCCATACCATTTTTTAAATTGAAATTTCTCTAGTATTACACACCTCTTTCAACGTTTCCATTCTACAACCCGTTGGCTACCCAACTTTCCTGTAAACATCTCAAAAAACCTGCCTTTTCCCCACATCACTCTTCTTCGCACCTTCCACCACGAAGCTACCCCATCCAATCAATCCGCATCCAACGCAAATTACGCCCCAAGCCCCTGAAAATTCCTCATCTTCCAAGAAAGCTACACCTCTCCGTCATAAAACTCACAATAAACCCGAAAGCAAGCTCGTCGTCGCAAGAAGAAAAGAATATATCCGGAAGAGTTGGTGGTGGTGGTGACGAAGGCGTGGAACAGGAAAAGAAAGGGTCTCCTACCCCAGGGGTGTGCTCTTCGAGGACGTTGGAATGGCATAAAGTTCCTCTTGCCGTGCGAACAAAGATACCGTTTGCGTGGAGGAGAGTAGGAAGGAGAAGATGGAGAGACGAGAAGAGAAACCGAGAGACGCGATGGTCAAGGCTGGAGACAGAGACAGAGGTAGAGACAGAGGGAGAGACAGAGGTAGAGGGAGAGACAGGGAGAGACAGAGACAGAGAAGGAGAGACAGGGACAGAGGGAGGGACAGAAAGAGAGACAGTGAGAGAAAGAGAGAAAGAGAGAGAGGGAGGGACAGAAAGGGAGAGACAGAGACAGAGAAGGAGAGACAGGGACAGAGGGAGGGACAGAAAGAGAGACAGTGTGAGAAAGAGAGAAAGAGAGAGAGGGAGGGACAGAAAGAGAGACAGTGAGAGAAGGAGAGAGGGAGAGAGACAGTGAGAGAAGGAGAGAGGGAGAGAGAGAAACGGGACACGCTGAGGCTGACGAGGGGTGGCATGGGGTAGAGGAGTGCTCGGGATGCGTCTGTGAAATTCAACCAAGCTGTTCCGCTGGTAATAATGGACGAGAGGCAAGCGTTGAAATGCAAATTAGAGAGCGGGTCGCGGACAGCTTGATACATGTGCGGGGATTGTGGTTTCGCGCGACGCGCACCGCCGCCTATATTCGCGGAATAAAGGAGTTTGTTTTGGAGTTTTGCGAGGGCGACGGTTCGTGGGGTGGCGGAGGGAGGAAGAGGTGGTGGAGGTGGTGGAGGTGGTGGAGGAAGGGTGGGCATTATGTAACGTCACGCAATGGAACGTCCCTGTGAACGTTCCCGCCCCCTACTACCGGTACCAGTGGCTGTCTCACCTGCGCCCACGGTGCGTGATGTCGGGTTATATCATCCTTTCGCGAGCCTCGGCTTTCTGGAAATGACCGTTGATCGTCGACCCCGCAAAACCGTCCGCGGACCGCATTCAACGTGACAAAACGCGCAATTTCCATGACCGTTTTCGCTGATAATGTAACGTTTCAGAGAAACAGCGAGACGCGGAAATGAAAACGGCTGCGAGAGTAATATACGCTCGATGCGCGCTGCTCGGCTTTCTCTCTTCTTCTAGGATCCACTCAGTTGTCTACCGGGTTTCTACTGCCTTTTCTCCTGGATTATGAGTAAGTTCGAGCGATTTTTCCACATTTATTTTGGGTGACGATTATGTGAATGGTAGCTTGAATTTGAAAGGGTTATTAAAACTGAGGTTATTACTAAGCAATAAGAAATTAATCGCAAAAATTCTGGGCAAATTTAAAATATAGACAGTAAAAATAATAAGTCGATCTATTAAATCCTCACTTAAACTTATACACTCAACACAGTATCATTTAAATATGAACGTACCCTAAAACAGATGAGATAATTCCTTCTTTTTTTTGGACCATTAAGGTAACTTAGCATTCATTCTCCAAGCATAAGTAATATCTTAACTCTGAAAAAGAATATTCTTATTCAACTACCAAACTGCAAAACCCGAATTTCTCAGAATACAAGCAAACCACTTCGTTAATCAACGTAAAATCATCCTTGCACCGATTTGCAAAGATTGTTCACAAATCACAGTAGCCACACCTCTCCCAGAACCCAGAAGCAGAATCGATACTCAGAGGGATCCACTCAACCTAATTCCTCTAACGTTAAAAAAAAAAAGAACCACGAAACCAGGATCCACGATCACTCTCGACAGAGAAATTTATCTTCGCCTCACCCCTACCCCAGATTACCCGTTTCACCCTTCCACGGAACGTCTTGTTTTCGCCTTATTAGCAGGACTTAACGACGTTTCGTCACGCGAACACAGGGTAACACGAGAGGCCAAGTGATTTGCCAAGCTGCGCGACGTCGTCGTCGTCCTCGTCGTCTAGCCACGGCGATGCTTCACGTTAAAAAGAGGAGCCCCGCGGCTGGGCTTTCATAAAATGCGAATAAAGCCACGGTCCCGGAACTTTACGACCAACAGAGAAAGGGGGAAAAAAGAAAGAAAGAACCAACAAGAGAAAAAGACGACTAAGCAGCAGCAGCAGCCGGCGTAACGAAAAATAGGATCAGCTACTTAAGGATTCGCCTTTTTGACGCGATATTTGCGTAGCGAACCGTTACCTGCTCTCTCTATACCCGCGTGCCTTCTTCTCACGAGGAATGTGTATTTTTCTCGTACAGCGAGGAGCTTCTTTAACACAAAATTTACCAAAAATTTCGCTTGAGATTTTAGACGAACGTGTTTCCAGTTACAGTCGACACGGTGCAATTTCGAGGTTTAATCGATGCACGGCGTATAATTTGTTCGGACTGATTAGTCTTGACGGTTCGTCTGGCTTTTGGTATCAATTAAGGTGTGAAAGGGTTAGATTAGATGGTTGACGAAGAATTATGCTATCTTCTCACGTGACGCCGGTAATTCGATAGAAAAGTTCCTTGGTTACTTGGATAAGTTGCGATCGATTGAGTTAGGGTGACGTATGGGTGGTTGGAATTAGGGTTGGGCTGGGTGTGAATCCTTTAGATTAAAGTGAGCCTAAATTGGACATGTTTCTTGGGGCTTTCTTCTTGGAATTTTTACTTCGATCTTGAGTAATTGATGAGAATTTCTTTGTTTAGGAAGATTAGCGTTGCGTTTGAAGTAACTATTGGTGTAACGAATAGGTTCGTTCTGAGAAAGTAGTCGTATACAATTTTTAATACTTGTTGGAAATAAATGAAATTAAAGACGGAGGTGATAATCGAAATTTCATTTCATTTTTTCGAAGAAATGCTATATTTGGAGATATTGTTATTTCAGGAATTAATCAACTTAAAAATTCTTTAATTATGAATGGTATAATTATGAAACAGGTGCTATGGTGAATTTTTACAATTTTCAATAAAATTTATCAAATTTTCTCTAACCTTCAACCCTTTGCGGTCCGAATACTCCAGTTAGTCCGCACTCGTTTAGCCACTGTTGTAGTTTGCCTTCATTTCAATATTTCAGCGTTATATGAGTCACAAAATATCAAGTTTCAGTATAATATTGATTCGCAAAAAAATAGTTTATTACCGTTTAAAATTTATAATTTATCAGTGCACGATACCTGGATAACCTGAACAAAATCTGTATTCCCATTAAAATAAAATATGCAAGCAATAAGTATTCTAAAATATTAAGTTTGAGTACAATATTAATTCACAAAAAACTGCTTTACTACCATTTACAATTTACAATTTATCATTGTACGATATCTGCAGGCAAAAATTCCTACGTCGACTCCTCCATCTTTTCTCTATCTAGCAAAAACTTCATCCTTGACAAACAAACAAAGGAGAAAAGAAACAACGAATGATGGATGAAGTGAAATAGGAAGAGATTAACATTTTCACTGGGACAGTTGCCGAGTTATCTGTGACGGAAGATTCTCCAGGTGAATTTCAACGGCAGCAGGGTGTCCTTTCTATCGAGTTAGCCACTTTCGCCAAGTATCAATCGTCCTTTCACGGCGTAGACCGCCCCCGGAGTGTCGCTGCCGGCGGCAGAGAGGCGGCGGGACAGACGGTCGTCTAATTTCTCAACGTTTTTCCCGCTCACCCGGCCCATCCGGTTGTTTCACCGTTTCGTTTGTTCTCACCCGCGAGTGTAAACCGGGTAGGGGTTGAGATAAAGCGCGCGTAAATCGCGTCTGTTTGAAATATGCGACGTTCGCAAGAAATTCAGACGCGCATCCTGGCTTGCGACAAGCAGCCATAAAATTTTCTCTACTTTTTCCTCTTTTTCTCTCGTTTCTTCTTATTTTACTGCGATGTGCACGTATGTGGACTTACTGTTTACGAGTCATTGGATATTTGTCGGTTTCGAGTGAAGTGTTTATTCAGATGGATTATTATAATAATACTTGAAAATTTACAGGAGAAATACGGTTGTGTGAAATAGCTACAGTAAGAATTCTTGAAGAAGAGATACGAAAGATGTGGATCAGGCGGCGGAAAGGATATAATAATCTTTTTACACACTTGCAATTAACGCTGTTTGTGTTTTACAAAAGCAGAAAAGGTATTTTATGAATTACGAACAACTCCAGTTCAAGGCCCGAGTTGGGCAAAACGTAATCCGATTAATGATTGAAAATTACGATTAATATAAAATCCAATTATTAATCGCGACTACTGATTACTAAATAATCAGTAATCGTTGATTAACGAATAAGAAAGGAAGTAGAAGTTGTAATCAATGTTCGTTCGAAATGATTACATTTTTGATTATGATTTAATCTGTACTCTCGCTGTAATAACAACACTGTGAACATTTTTTAGAAATATATTTATTTTTTACATAGTTTTACATAGAAAATCCTTGGATCAAGTTACTTATTTATTTTTAGTATAATTTGATTTTAATATAAAATATAATTAATCATCGAATGATTTAAAAATGACCGATTAATGATTACAAATTACAGAAGGTAATCATGATTACTGATTTATCTCAACGACGATTGACTGATTAATGATTACAGTTACTATGATTACATTAAATAATCGATTACAGAAATCGATTACAAAAGAATTAATTACTGCCCAACTCTGTTCAAGGCAGACTTATAACAAAAGGAAAAGTAAACATGATAAAAGACAACACGTTGCTAAGAGAAAAGTGGGAGATCTCCCCGGTCGATCATGCAGCGACCTACTTCACAGCGGGGTTGGCTAAGTGTTAACATAAACGCTATTTATTAACGAAGAAAATATATATATATATATATATCGTAATATGTATTGTCTTTCTGGACGAAGAACATGTATTTCGTACTGTACTAGAAAATCGATATTGATCGATATTCTTAGTAGAAAAATCCCTAGGACCAGGGTCACCCCCTAGTATATTCCTACGTCGATTGAAACAACCCCAGAAAAGAAACGTTGACGAATAAGAAATTGAATAATTTTCTGTAAGAGTTAGATAAGAAATTTTTTCGAGATAAATTCAGTTAAAACGAGTTGAATCTAACGAGCTGCGGCAAGAAGGTAATCATTAGACTTTTTAAATTGAGGTACTGATAGAGTAGGTTATGATCACTCAGTGCATGAACATTAATGTTGCGTGTTAAAGTATAATATTGGAATCTGCTGTTCGCGGTACTGAGTGACATTAGTGAATTTGCAATTTATAATATTGAATTACGTACCGAAATTACACTAATATCCGTGCCTCCTGAATACTAGAACGCGAACAGATTTCACCTCAATTTAGTATCCACTATAAACCCAATGGTTAATAGATAAATGGTAAATGTGAATAAGAAAGATAAATAAAAATCGATAGATAAATAGATAAATAAGAAATTAACAAAAAATTATTTGATCACGAAGGGGTTAAGGCGCAAATCAATTCTTTCCGACTTCGAGAAAAAAAAAATTTAATAAAATCAATATTCAAAATTTAATAAAATTAGAATTTAAAATTTAAAGAATTTAAAAATGAAAAATAAGGCAGATCAATCATCGAAATAATTTCCACTATGATTGATGACCTTTTGCCGTTCTTTTGCCAACTTTTTGCAAATACTATCGCGATAGAAACTCTGTGCCTTTGAATCAATTACACGATTCCAGTCAAAAAGAATTCATTTCTACACCCAACGCAATTACACCCAAACTTCTCGTGCAACATTCGGTATTTATTGCACGAAAAAATTCCATTTAATTCCTTACACTCGACGTGCTCTTTCACCAGCCCGGCCAAACTGTGTTCATTTCCTATCGCGACACAAACTCATTCTCCAACTACAACACAAAATTTATCATCCCGGCAGAAATTGTCCAGATACCTCGAGCTCCGCGGCGGTCTGTCGATCTCTTCTAACGTGAAACGAACGCACTAAAACAGTTTCGACGACACGTCGACGACCCCACAGAAGCAGAGAGTTGAGCTTTAACAACAATAGCCATCGGCGTACGATCGTTCTCTCGCCAGATCGACTCTACGTATCTCTCACTCCATTATTTTTTCCCTCTATCTCTCTCTCTCCAGTTTCTTCCTCGTTTCTCTTCGCCCGCTGATCGAAGACAAACGTTATACGTCTCGCAGAACGATCTCTCGTCTCTCGTTAACACAGCCAGAGAGAAATTATCTCCGCGAACGGTCCGATAACTCGCGACACGCCCTGTACACACCCCCATAGACTCCTCGTTATTTTTACATTCCGTTGGATACCGTGAGACATCGGAAATTCATACCACTTCCGTCTAATGAACTGTCTAAGGAGCTCGATTCGCTCTTCTTTTACGCTCCGTTTGCTTTTAACGTCACCTCACATCTTTTTCTTCTTTCTTTCTTTCTTTTTAAGGGCAGCTTGAATATTTTTCATCGCAACGAACAGGAGCTAGTTTCTCTTTTGATTAATCAACGGTTTATTCGTTGCTGTTGAGGATTCGCAGAAGTTCCCCAAGTTTCGTTTGGTTAACTTCATGTCTGATGATTTCTTTGGAGGTTTTTAGTGTTTAATTGTAATAGGGGGTCTGTGTTCCGTCGCGCAGGTACGGAACGCGTGGGGTCTTCGTTGACCGGGTTTATGGCACGCTCGCACTGGAAGGTTATTTTTGAGAACAAAGACGCTTCGTAGCTCCGCGAAAAAATAAGTAATTTCTTACAGAACAATGCCTTTAGAATTTCGACTTTTCCGCGTCCTCAATAACCGAACACGTGTCATAACGTTCGAGTAGAATAGATATCCAATCAGTTATCCAAGATTAATTGATTGTTGGGTTGATTGTTTAGAAGAAGGCAGGAGAAAGTTTAAGGATGGCAAGCAGACCGATAAAATCGGCGATCGAGCCACACATTCGCAAAGATTCTCTCGTGCGAACAACACACAGTCTCCACCGTTCGAGGAGACATCCATAGTTTTCGAGTCGCGATCGATCACTCGAGTCTTGAAACAAGTCGTCAATCGCATCGTGACGCAGGTTTGCTAACGTATCGGGCAAACAAATTTTGAACTAGTTACCTAAAATTAATTTGGCGGGTAACAGTCGCGACCGCGAGTTTCTTTTCGAACATCGCAAAAGAGCGCGACGCGACAGTCTGTGAGTGGAGATTTTTGGTTTTTGTGGAATTTAGGTGGGATGCACTTCGCGATTATGTGTTTGAGACGTATTTTTAAGGGTATCGTTTCTGTTCCTATTTAACCCTCTACTGTCGAGACACCCTTTTTGGGACTTAAAGCCCGATATGGAGTCTACGAAACTCCTCAACTTAAAGCTGGTTTATATACAAATATAGAACATTTCTGACAACTTTTCTTACCGATTTACCTTTGTTAATAAATAGAACGGAAGAAAACAGAAAAGATAGAATCTCGACTCACTCGACTCTCGAATCTCTTAACCCTCTCGTAGAGGGTTAATTTCCTGGTTTCTCCTTCAGCACCCTGTTTTTACTTTTTTCAGGTTTTTGCTTTTCTCTCTTCTACTTGAAGGGTATTTTATCATTCATCTCTCTTCGATTTGTAAGTTTAGGTAGTGAAAATCTTCTTTAACCATTTCACTGCTATTGGCGCCTATAGGCGTTTTGAAAATTTGTCCGCATTGTTATTGGAGCCTTTTGGCGCACTTCCATGTTAATTTGAGCCTTAAATTTATCCTCTGCACTCTTCCACGTTAACTCAATAAAAGAAATTTTCAAACGATACGGCCAAAAAGAAGATTTGCAGCCATCGTGGTTTGCCGCAGCGAAAGGGTTGAAATTAAAATTGAAAATTTGCCTTTTTATCTCGAGAACTGTCGTGCTGAAAACTGTCCTTTTATCGTGAAAACTATTTTATTCAGAAAAATAGTTGAAATATTCGAAATGTGTGTTTTCCAAAGAAATCTGCCTTTACAAATAATTTTGCAAAATATCCATTTGTTTAAGTAATTTTTAAAATTGAAAACTCGTACTTGTACGTTAATCTTTACGCGAGCAAGGTAGAAATTGAGACGCAAAATTGTATCAAGTGAAACGTGTGAAAATATCGCAGACAGGGTTCCCAGAGGAGAGAATTGGAACGCGTTTGACGAGCGGGATTGTTGGAGAACATTGGTCCCTCCTGGTCTGGGACCCTTTTGGCACCGAGTACAGGGAAATCGTGCCAATTAACGTGTAACCTGTTAGAGGGCTGAGTTAGAGTTACGCGCTTTAGCGCGTGCCGTTGCGGATATCGCTGGCACGCGGCTCGTCCTTCGAGGATTAGCGGGATTCTGGGTTCTTCTTTGGGGATCTTGAGGCTGGATGGAGATTATGCTGTTGGCCTACACGTACGCTCCGTGATAAATGAGTAGTATTTCGAATTTTATTCCGAAAATTCTTCTCTGAATTTTAATATTCCACAAAGTAGCATGAATTTTCTAATTAGTTAAATTTTTGTGATTCAAATATTAATTGTACGAATTCCAAAGGGGCAGTCTCTATAATAATTTCTTTTTCTTTGAATTTTAATATTCCACAAAGTAGGATGTATTTTTTAATGAATTAAATTCTTACGATTCAAATATTAGTTTCGATAATAATCCCTTCTGTTCTGAATTTTAATATTCCACAAAGAAAGATGTATTTCTTAATTATTTCAATTCTTGGGATTCAAATATAAATTGTGCAAATATTAATTATACGAATTCTAAAGGGACAGTTTCGAAATGTACGAATTCCAAAGGGAATGGTTTTGAAATGTACTGTGATGCCCGGTTT
Organism: Habropoda laboriosa; assembly: GCF_001263275.1. Taxonomy (NCBI): domain Eukaryota; kingdom Metazoa; phylum Arthropoda; class Insecta; order Hymenoptera; family Apidae; genus Habropoda; species Habropoda laboriosa. The sequence goes on along the minus strand of NW_017100140.1, from coordinate 1,642,919 downwards.
GCTCCAATTCCCCGAAACTAGGAGCAGATATTGGGGTATCACCGAATTAAAACACTTAAGGATCGTCGTTGCGTAGAGGCAGAACTTTTTTCGACAGAGATTTTGACGTTACATGATGCGCGCGTGGTAAAATAGAGAATGGAGAAAATAGGGCTATTCAGGGGTTCTGGGAAGATGCACTTTGGGTTGTGACTATGCAGGAGAGTTGGAAGGTGAAGAGACCAGTACGAGTAATGGTGAAAGTGGGTGACTCGTTGTAAATACAGATAAAACTAAGGACTAAGAAGGAAAATATTTGGGGGTGTAACAGTACGAGTTCCGAAGGGGCAGTTTCGAAGTGTATAAATTCTGAAGGGAACGGTTTTGAAAAAATCGTGTAGAACGTGTTGAAGCAATTTCGAGAATTTGGAAATTGTGAAATTTTCGTTCCGTTTTTAATCGTCGTACTGTAAGGAACGTGATGTAAGCCCTTCTTCAACCTAACCACAAGAATATTACCTTATCTCGGACTGGCTCCGAGCTTCCGGGTATAAAGTGCTTTCATTATTTTTAGACTGACGTTTCGCCACCATTTCTGCCAGCTTCATCAGGGCCTGGGAGAGGCATCGCGGCTAAGCTGACTGATACTGACACAGTAGCAATGTTGCTGGAACGCTGCACCATAAATAATGAACGAAGCTTATACCCCGCGAAAATCGTTGCTGTGTAAACTTCCAAGCCTCCAATTTCTCTACTCTAAACGCACATTTGTTACGCATAATTCTTTAACAAGAACTCCTCCTTGAATGCGATCAGAAATATTGTCTCGATAGTTCTCGCGATTATGGAGAAGCGACGAAGAATATGAGAAAAGAAAACGACTTTTAAATGTACTTGAGATTATTTTCAATGCTACGGAAAATTCACATAATTGAGTTAATCTACTTTTTCTCGATAATCAAGAAAAATTATTTCGATACTCAGACATTAAAGGTGACAACTTTTATAAATTTTCTTTAATACCACGGAAAAATTCACATAATTGAGTTAATCTACTTTTTCTCGATAATCAAGAAAAATTATTTCGATACTCAGACATTAAAGGTGACAACTTTTATAAATTTTCTTTAATGCCACGGAAAAATTCACATAAGCGAGTTACAACTTTGCCTCGATAACTCCGAAAAATTATTTCGATATTCAGGTATTAAATTTGATAAAATTTATAAATTTTCTTGAGGTTATTCTCTACTGTTAATGCCACGGAAAAATTCACATAATTGAGCGAATCCACTTTCTCTCGATAATCCAGAAAAATTATTTCGATACTTGGACGTTAACAGTGGAAAATAATCTCCAGAAGATGTATAAATTTGATCACTTTTAATGTCACGAAGAATTTAGAAAATTGAGTGAACCCACTTTGCTTCCACAATTCAGAAAAACTATTTCACACTCCTGTCAGAAAGTACTCCGACTTGGAGTAGGGTGGGCGTGAAATTAATCGAACGTGTCTACGTTTTTACAATAGTATATGTTACACGAGAATTATATCCGTGTTATCTGAGCGTCGTTCGCAAAAAGTGTGCTTCGAGGGTCTCGTGAAGGGCGAGTACGCGTCGTCCTGCCGATCCCTGTCCACCCCTACGCGAACAGGCCCAGGGAAAGACCCAAAGGGGCGGAGTCACCCCCACCCCTACGCGAAGAGGCCCAGGGGAAGACCCAACGGGGCGGAGTCACTCCCACGCTGGGCCTGTCTTCAAGATGCTCGCTTCACGCCCTCCCGAAGACGGATTTTCTCACACTCCTGACAATTGTAAAGGTATTAAAAGTGATAAAGAATTTACAAATTTTCAATGCCACGAAAAATTCCTATAATAGAGTTAATCCCCGTTCCTCGATAATTCGTCATTTCCCAAATTCTTCGAACAACAGCAAATCCAATATTCCAGCATTCACGAGAGGAACACATTCCGAATGAATTAAAAAATTCATTCGCCACTCGGGCGAAGTGAAAAGAATCTCCGTACGAACGCGTTTCAAAGAACACAACATCCTCTCCTTTCTCTCTCCTCTCGACGCCTCTCTAGACGTCCATATCGTTTTTTTATTATTTCCCAGAGCCGTCTTTCCTCTTACCCGGAGATCTGGTTCGCGCGATCCCGAACGCCGACATATTTCACGACACATTAACATATTATAGCGGGTGGCTAGCGTGCACGCGCGGACAAAAAGCGTGTTTACTCGTCAGCTTTATCAGACGTTAAGCCCGGCCCCTCTTTGTGTGTCAACTTAATGCCACTTCAGCCTCGGGGAAACCCCTCAGCTTCGCTCGCTATACCACTCAACTTTCCCTTTTCTTTCCTCACCCTTACCCAATCCATCCCTCTCTTGTCCTCGACTACGATCCTCTTTCTTTTCTCTACCTTTTCACTCCGACATCGAATCCTTCCAGCCTCTTTTCCACGGGGGATCCGTAACGCTTGTAGCCTCCTTCGCGACAATTTCACGCGGATCTTTTTACGATTTTCTATTCGTTTTTCCTTCTTTTTTTTTTTTTGGTTTTTAGTGCTGGTAACGGTGTTTCCGTTTTTGGTGTTAGGTTGAAGATGTATATGTGATGGGTTTTTTTTTTTTGAGGGATAAGAGTAGTTTTAAGTGGGTTATTTTGGGGTTTTCTCTTTAAGAGTTACAGTTTTGGTTTTTGAATGCAGTGGTGGAAGGATTTGTGGTTGAGGGGAGATGAGGATGTGAGGGGATTTAGTGTGGAGGCTTCAAATTGGAAGCCTTGGAAAATTTAGGTTTCTATTAAAATAAGAATAAATGATAAATATTTCAGTGAGTTCAATTTTGAAGCCTCGGAAAATCTGTCTTTCCATTAAAATAAGATATCTATTAATATGAACGATCAATACGACTCTGAAGTCTCATAAATTTCCATTGCAAATCTACATTTTCATTAAAATAAAGTATCCGTTAATATATGTTTCTGATACTTCAGTGATCGACTCAAAAAGACTTGAAATTTGAAGCCTCAGAAAATCTGTGATTCTATTAAAATAAGATATCCATTAATACAAATGATAAATATTTCAGTGAGTTCAAATTTGGAGCCTCGGAAAATCTATACTTCCATTGAAATAAAATATTTTACAATCGATGAAAATCCTCTCAAAAGTGAGTTCAAATTGTAAACTTTACAAGTGACACACTTAAGCACTTAAAAATCATTCTAATCTATACAAACCAACACTCAAACGATCTACACAGCAAAAGTACTTCAAAACTCTCCAGAAACTTTTCTCACCAACTGCAATACAACCATTTTCTGTAACTAAATACACCATAGACCTCAGAATTATTCTTATCAAATTTCCTTTGGTATTTGAGAAAAACGAAATTCCCTTTTCAATGCAACGATACAAGCCGTCTATACCGTAATAGGAACGTGTGCCGTTCCATCGATGTAGGATGATGATATGCTCGTTCGCGATACTTCGTGCACACACACACGTACACAGAAGAGCAGTGCACTTTTTATGAGCAATAGCTCGATACGCGGGGCTCGTTTGTCGAGCAAACGACGCGAGCTCGATCGCGCTGAACGTCGACCGCCTTTCATGTTCCTTCTACCTCGCCTGCGCCTTTAAAATTGATACGTATTTACGCGTTTCATGGCGCTGCGCGATTCAATCGAACAGCCTGAACTAATGTTCCCCCGTGTCGCCGGTAAAATAGGATATTCGTGAATTATTCTGGAAAACATCGCGTCTATTCTGTTCTGAAAGGGATGAAAGATAAGATACGAGATGGATATTGCCAGGGTTAGAATTTAAATACAGGGTGCCTCTGGTTTTATTGGATTTTCGGGATTCATATGGAAATAGCGGGTCGTAACACAATGTTCGTGTCGAATTTTAGATTTTTTCGGGATTCTTAGATCGATATTTTTTTCGGATTTTTAGATCAATATTTTAGAATTTTTTGATCAATGTTTATTTTAGATTTTGTAGATTAATCTTCTTTTGTAGATTTTATAGATCAATATATTTCTTAGATTTTACAGATCAATATTTTAGAATTTTTTGATCAATGTTTATTTTAGATTTTGTAGATTAATCTTCTTTTGTAGATTTTATAGATCAATATATTTCTTAGATTTTACAGATCAATATTTTAGAATTTTTTGATCAATGTTTATTTTAGATTTTGTAGATTAATCTTCTTTTGTAGATTTTATAGATCAATATATTTCTTAGATTTTACAGATCAATATTTTAGAATTTTTTGATCAATGTTTATTTTAGATTTTGTAGATTAATCTTCTTTTGTAGATTTTATAGATCAATATATTTCTTAGATTTTACAGATCAATATTTTAGAATTTTTTGATCAATGTTTATTTTAGATTTTGTAGATTAATCTTCTTTTGTAGATTTTATAGATCAATATATTTCTTAGATTTTACAGATCAATATTTTAGAATTTTCAGATCAATCCCATTAACAAACCTTTAAACCTGATAAAAAAAAAAAATAAACGCCTTATCATTCCACAATTTTCACCTATTTTTTTCATTTATTGTGAGACCATTATGTCGTCCCTATAGAATTTCCTTGAATTTTTGTTAAAATATTTGTCACTCTCGGCACGAAATTATGGGATGACATAACATATACACTTTATTTTCGTGTTATACAAACGTCGATTCGTTTATTTCCTCGTTTCATTTGTACTTTAATATTTGCCTTTGTTTTCTGCCAAAATATTGTTATTTTTGTACACAGTATTTCTATTATTTATTTGTTCATTCGTATTGTTCTTATCGCGGAGAAACGATGCGATAAAAATACGAAATGGATGTATTTATACGTTGAAAAAATTGGAAACTAATGGGGTAAACATGTGTTAAGTATGTAGGGAATAGGTTTGCGCGCATGTTTCGAAGGTTTATGATCGTTTAAAGTTGAGTAATATCGTCGATGGTATTCACAGGCGGGGAAAATTGAATTCATTAATCAAATTCGCGGAAGAAAAGGGGGGAGGGAGGGAGGGAGGGAGAGAACGACGCGTCTTTTTGTTACACTTCCGTGGCCGTAAGAAATCTAGAATGATAAATAGCCGGCTCAGAAGGGACCGAAAGTTCTTCTCCTTTGTTTCTCGGACTTCTTCCCGAGCCTCGGAGACTTTATCTTCTACTTGGATATTCAGTGCCTTGGAACTTCCTGTATCAGCTTACCGTTTCAATTTTACCGTCGGAAAAGTAATTTCACTGTGATCCAGTGTGTTCAATCAATTTCCATCGATTCTTCTATTGATTCTTCCACTGTTTAGTTAGTTTTTTCCACGACAGAAAGGTTTTCGAAAATCGTTTTCTTCAAATTCACTTTTGTCACGTACCGTAAACATTTAGGTGTAAAACTAAACAGATGTAGTAAAGCCAAAACGGGTTTCTTGGAACGCATACAAAAGAAACACATGCATCTTAGGAAGACTTTAGATTTCATTTTTGTTATATTTGAAACATCCTCCCAATTTATCTCTGCAACATTAATTTGCAACAAAGCCACCGCACTGTCGTTTCCTTTTTCATTTCCACAACTCGACAACGAACCGCGTCAAGCAAAATTTCTAACACCAATTTCCCTTCACTCCCATTTCCAAAGTATTGCTCGAATAGCTCGCGTCGTTATTCATCTCGTTACGAAGATAGAGTCGCTTTATTCCCAGACTTTTTACGGCAACTAGACTAAAATGATAAACAGCGAACGGGTGGGAGTGGGTGGGTGGTATAAATTCGCGGACGATCGTGTGCACCGTCGGCGATTCAATAAACAAGTCGTAAAATCATGAAAAAGTGAACCGTAAAGCCGAATATTGCGGAGCAGCGATGAGCCTTTCGAAAACGCTGTTTCCGCTCCCTCTGCACTCCTCGCTTTCAAACCCTCCACGCGTGTGCGCGCACGCAATTAACGAGGGGTGAGGCGGAGATGAAAATTAAATACAAATATTGACGTTGCGACGAAGTTGCGTAACGCGGCGACAACGAGCCACACACACACACACCCGTGTCTCCCCCTTTGTCTATTTCTATCTCTGTCGTTCTCCGAAGAGAAACGATAGATATCGAGACGCAACGACGATTTTTGTTAATTGTACCTTCTCGCGAAATTGTGTTAATGAGTTTGGAGGATGCACCACCCTGAGGCGCCTGAAAATAGGCAAAGTTTGAGAATTTTTTCAATGGTAACTATTAAATGGAGAGTTTTAATTTTCTTTCAGGATATGAACGCGACTTTTAGGTTTTCTCTGCAATTTTTTTTTGAAAGTAAAAGTGTAACAGAGTGGAGGGGTTTTTTTGGAAATTGTGGAACCTGTTTTGCTAGGATTGGAAGGTTTGAAATGAAAACCTGAATTTGTGATTTTTTGAGTTCTTTGCTCGTGTGTTTGGAAAATTTAAGGATTCGTGAATATTAATTTATGTTGATATTGAATTCGATACCAATTCATCGTTGATTTGTGGTTTATTTTGCGGGAATCAATAGCAATTTACTTTGTTTTGGTAGATTTGGTTGACAGAGAGATCGTTAATCCTTTATTTACAGTGTTTCCATAGCTACTAATGAGATACACTCTTGACACTTCAAATTGCACATTAATTATGCCAAAATTTTAAGTAACTAAATTCGGTGAAATTATTTTTTGAGATACTTCTCTTTCTGAAAAATTTTTCAGGTTACAATTTTTCATTATTTCCTGAAGATTCTTGCAATGCAATAGTAGAATCAAACTTTTCACCGAAACACCGGGCATTCTCATGATTAAATAAATCAAAATGCATCAAGCCATTCAGAAGCCAAAATGATCAACTCCGCTTTCCGGTATTCTTTCAGTTTTTGTACCAAAGTGCACGCTTGATGCTTAATTTTTCATAAATAAAACAAACTTAATACATTTCATCTCATGAAATTAGTCACTTTGACTTCAGAGTGGCTCATATAGTAGTATCCTTTATTAATTTCCTGAAAATTCTTGCAGTGCACAGTAGCATCAAACTTTTCACCGAAATATCGTGCACCCTGAACTCTAAACAAATCAAAGTGCATCAAAGGAAAGAAACGTGCTCATGACCAAAAAGTGAACGACACATGTTTTACAAAAAATTCTTACTTAAATTTCAAAAACTCTTGATTAACCCCACTTTTCGATATTTTTGATATTTTCCCAATTTTAGGACTGTTCCGAACCGAACATTTTCTTTTCTCTAGTTTAAGAGTTCAAGGCAGTTGTAAAACGGACCTGAAGGATCCCGCGGCCCATAGGATTAGCCGAGACGGTTAGAGACGCGTACTCTGGGTAAACTCATAAACGAACGGCGTTTTCAAGACTCGTTTTTACCATCTACTGTTTCGACTTCTTAATTATTAAGGTAGTACTTTCCTTCTCTCATGTCTGATCTCCCTTTTTTCCGGGATTTCCCAAACCCCAGACACCTCATCCTTCTACCACCAGTTTTACCCTCTCTCCATCTACTTAAGAAACACCCTACGACCAATAATCAATTTTCTGTGTTCTCCCATTTTTTCACCTCCCGAATTTAACTCCGCCTTCGGTAACTTAGATGCATATCCTCTTCCGAATTTCGAGTCAGTCTTGTTCCGAACGCCAACTAACAAACAATCAGCTATTCAATCAGTCCGAGCACTGAATGATCCACCAAGTTTTTTTATATATATCATAACGTTCGAGATAAGGTACTCCGTGACCGCTTCAGGCCTCGTTAAAAATTATCCGAATATATTCACTCTAAGTCTGCAACACAACGCATATCGACGCGAGTTCACTTACAAGGTACATGTTTGGCCCTTAATTTTTCCTAAATAAATTAAATTTAAGTGGCAAACATGTACTTTGGTACTTGTCGTGAACTCGCGTCGGTATGCGTTGTATTGCAGACTTAGATAAATTTCATTTATTTATGAAAAATTGACACAAATTTTACTTCATAGAGTTAGTCACTTTGACATCCAAATGGCTCACAAACTAGTATCAAACTTTCCACCAAAACACTGTGCACTCTGAACTGCAAACTGCGTCAAAAGAAAGAAACGTTACTTAAAAAAAATAACTGTCTCCGTGTCGAAACGGTAGCCAACACACGTTTCACGAAGGAGCAAACGTTCGACCACGAAAAGTCTGGAACCAGAGGGGGTAGTAGAGGAAAGAGGGTAAAAAGAGGCGGTGAAGCGCGGGGAAGTATGTTCGACACGGTTGGTCGAGGCGGGAAACGGGGGGTTAGTAACTGGTACTCTAATTATGCGCTGGCTTTTGTTCGCCCGGTTAATTCCCACTTCTCAAAGCCGGGAGTGCAGCGAAGGAAATTAATTGCCGGGGGTGGAACACGCGCCCGTGGAAACAATAACCGCGTTAAAGAGGCGCGTGTGGTGGTACACACAGTGGAAATAGAGATTCGTAAGTGTCAAAGGTTCCGAATAAAATGTTCCGCTTTTCCAAACTCGGGTTGCTTCTCGTTTGGTGAAATCGTCGGGACTGGCTGGTGGTGGTGGTGGTTCGATTATTACTTGTAACGCGCGCGCGTGTCGTTCTGTGACAAAAAAAAAAAAAAAAAAGGGGGAACACGCGCGTGTGCTGCGACTGACACTGGATGAAAGGAATTGCCAAAAAAAAAAAAAGGTAGAAAAGAGGACGAGAGATTGGTTTAGTGTTTTGTTACTTTTGTCGGGCGAGAAAGGTTTGCCCGATTGTGAGAACCATTGACGAACGGTGTTCTGCAAATAGCGATGTATAATTGAAGGATATTGTGAATGGAGAATTGAAAGAGGTTTTGAGAGGAATTTTGCAGGAATCTTTCTTTTCATGTTTGGTCATTGGTTAGGAAGATTTGGGGATGTTTTGTTGGTAACTTTGGGAGGAGTATTCTATAGTTTTAGTGGAAGCAGAATGATATTATAGTTGGAAATTTATTGCTCTCTTGAGGGACGATTTTTTGAAGGTAGAAAAGTTTATTTAAATTTTTATGTGGATTCATTTTAAATCGATGGCAATTAAATTGTGTAATGAATAGTTCATTATATTTGCACATTCGTTATATTTCAATATTTAGAATTTTCACTGAATATTTGTTAAAGATATTCATTAAATATTCACTATATTTCTTCTACGAAAATATCGAAATTACGCATATTGAGATACAAATGAAATTATGCAACAAATTTCATTATACTCGTTATAGTTTCATTTTTTTATTTATCACAAATTTAAAAATTTTAAAGAAACAGAAGCTAAATATACAACAAGCACTATCTCTTAAATTAAAAATACAAGTAGTAACACTCAATACTTGGCGAGAGAATTTGCAAAACCCCATCACATTCGTTAACCAAAAATTCCTAGCCATAATAACCGACGCGGTACCGAACACAAATTTTAAGTAGATACACCGTACGCCTTATCAGACATGGTGGTATATGTAGAGGTATAATACCAGCTATAAATTGGAGGAACCTGTGTTAAAGGGAAGAGCAAGGTATTGAAGTAATTTCACGTGCAGAATATCGAGTCTCTGGATAGACCGGTTAACGACGTAGCTAAACAGTTGCTCGATAGTCCGATAGCCGGACGGAATCAATTTTTTATTTCCAAAGTACGTTCTTCCTTCGGGTCAGGCGCTGTCTTCGCCGCGGAAGATAAATGGATCCGACGACGTGAAAAATCTACGGGACGAGCTGTTTTACCAACCTGCTAAAACGTGAGAGACAGAGTGAAGCGAGAGAGAGAGTGAAGCGAGAGAGAGAGTGAAGCGAGAGAGACAGAGTGAAGCGAGAGAGAGAGAGAGTGAAGCGAGAGAGAGAGAGTGAAGCGAGAGAGAGAGTGAAGCGAGAGAGAGAGTGAAGCGAGAGAAGCGAGAGAGAGAGTGAAGCGAGAGAAGCGAGAGAGAGAGAGTGAAGCGAGAGAGAGAGAGTGAGAGAGAGTGAAGCGAGAGAAGCGAGAGAGAGAGAGTGAAGCGAGAGAAGCGAGAGAGAGAGAGAGTGAAGCGAGAGAAGCGAGAGAGAGAGAGAGTGAAGCGAGAGAGAGAGAGTGAAGCGAGAGAGAGAGAGTGTGTAGCGAGAGATCCGGAGGGAGAGAGTGAAGGGAAAGATCCAAAGAGAGAGACTGAAAGGAGAGAGAGAAAGAGTGAACGAAGAGAGCAAAAGTGAAGGGAGAGAGAAGGAGATCCAGAGAGAAAGAGTGAAGGGAGAGAGACACAGATCCAGAGAGAGAGAGATAGCGAAGGGAGAGCGAAGAGAGAGAGAGAGATAGCGAAGAGAGAGGGAGAGCGAAGGGAGAGAGAAAGATAGCGAAGGGCGAGAGAATAGTGGAAGCAAGCAGGAACAGGGAACAACAGAGAGTGGAACATGCTTAGGTAACGCAAATATTTGGTCCTGTTACTTCGGTAATCCCGAGGCACGAGCTACCGATCGATCGATCCTCTCGAAAACGTGCCTTTAAAACGACGCTGGGCAAACGCGATTGTTTCATCGCAAAACGTCGCGGAACCTACCTCTGATATTCGCGAGAAAAAAATTTGCACCTCAATTGTTCTCTTTTATTCATCGACGATCACCATGTCCTCGTCGATTCAATTCCTGTTACTTCTCCCTCCTCCATCCACCCATCTACCATCCCGCTTTTCGATCGCGAGATTAAACTTTCCTCGATTACCATGCGAACTGTGTCTGTATGTGTGCGCGCGACGAAAACTCGAGGCGACTGTTTAAATCGCGGAGCAACCTCTGGGATATTTTTATTCTAGTCGGGTGGATCGAGGAGGAGGAAGTGGAGAGTAAAAGCGGAACAGTTTCAGAGTTTTTCTGGCAACGATCTCGACACCCCACGATTTTTGCCCCAGCTGCGTCATGTCGCGCTGGATCATGTCGGATGATATTGGATTAGCCTAAACGGACACGTATTGCGCGATACAACCGAAATCCTCGACAGAGATCGACTCGGCACGGGAACGCGTTTAAGCTGTTCGAGTTTGTTTCGCTGACTCGATTATAATGACTTCAAACTATGGTGGATGTGCGCGAATTGAGAAATCATTCGGAAATCAGTCGAGAAATGTTTGGGAAATGTTTTTGGAAATTTTGTGGGTAGCGTGAGGAGACGTGGAGTAATGAAATTCTCGGATTGGAGAATTCAGGAATGATGAATTTTCTTTTTTAATCGAAAATTATTGAATTAAGTTTTGAAAATCTGAAGATTTCTTTTTCTAAGAGATTTTGTATTTTTAAAGCTTTCTTAATTGAGAATTTTTGAATTAAGTTTCGAAAATCTTCAGATTTTTCGCTTTAAGAGATTTTATATTCTCGAAAAGTTTTTTTAATGGGGAATTCTGGAATTAAGTTTCGGAAATATTCAGTTCTCTTTCTTTAAATGATTTTATATTCTCGAAAAGCTTTCTTTAATAGGGAATTCTTGAATTAAGTTTCAAAAATCGTCAGAGATTTTGTATTCTCGAACTAAGTTTGGAAAATCTTCAGATTTCTCCCTTTACAAGATATCATATTCTGAAAAAGTTTGTTTAATAGTGAATTCTCGAACCAAGTTTCCTTCTCTGCGGTGATTTTGTATTCTCGAGAAGTTTTTACGAGAGAAATTGCTACGAGTTTCTATCGCATCGAAAGAAATGAAATTAAACGATCATTTGGTATGGAGATTCGATGAACAGCCGCTAGATGTTATATCGAAATCCAATGTTTCGCAAGCTGTGTTCCTCAGGACCACATCCGGTGCAATATTTTGCCGACTACACGCGTAAGCCGGAGAGAGTTGCTACCTCGTGCCAATAAAACTAGCTGAATCTTTTATTTTTTTCACCTAAACTCCGTATTTCGAAAATCATGAAATTCTGTGTTCAAACTTTCTTTCGTACTACAGAATAACTCTGAAATCTCTTAACTATACACCTATAATTGCTACCTTCTGCACATCGAAATTTTATTCAAAAAATCGTAATAAGTGATATGTCTGTAGCTTCCCGTGGACCGCAATTCTTTCGAAGAATTTCGCGAGGTCGTAAATCCCGCTTACACTCTAGGTGACGGTACAGGTTTGCTGCCCAATTGAGAAATTGATCTCTCTTGGTGGTTCCAATTAAGATGCGAGAATTTAGAGAATTTTATTGTCCCGTTGATGAGAAATGTGGTACGAGCGAACGATGCGAATTTTGTATTGTACTGTGTTTGGCTGGGTTGGGTGTCACTGCGAGAGCGAGACTCCAAGCGCTGGTCAGAGAATGAACCGTGGAGTCGTCGCCCTGACGGAAAAGAGCATCGGTTATGGAAAAGAGAGGTTCGCGAGGTTTTTGTTTCGTCGATGCGTTCGCTCGAGGAGGTTTGGTACCCCGGTCTGGCGATCGAATTTGACTAATAAATTTTACGATGATAATCCGCCAGGCCGGGGTTTCCTCACGAGCATGACAACGCAACAATGTCCCAGTAAAAATAAAAAATCGTTCCATAATCATGAAAGTGATGCAAAATAAAAATAAAAAATCCCCCAAATTTGAATTTATCATTTATTTCACGAAAACACCAATTTCTGCAAAATACTCGCAAATCGAATCTCCAAATACACTTGCTAATCAGAACGCCAGGAAATCTATCAAAAAGTCTAAATATACATACATACGACTCATGTATAATCGTTTCACAATTCTAGCCTCCAGCAACCCTTCTACCCCAAAAATTTCATCGAACAGAATCGAGTGTCCAGAGAACAAAATCTGCCTTTCATATTTTTTCCACCGCGTCCAGTGGACCATAATGTCCGGTATTCCCGCAAACGAAATTGCAAAAGGAAAAGAAAATACGTCAAATGGAGCACGTTAAAATTTCACGTCGCCACGGAGGACAAAGTATTTCGCAAGGCTAGGGAGCAACGACGACGATTCCGTTTACGTTTCCCCCGTGCATTTCCCTTCCTTCGTTGTAACGCGAAAACGATTCGAGGCGCGTGTTCCTCGAGTGCCTCGCGTTCCACCTCATTCCAGACGACTCCGTGTTCCTACGCTTCGCCACACGGTTCTCCGTCTTTTCAACTCCCGCGAAAGCTACGATATTAATTCTTTATCCCAGCCCGACGCTCCGATGATACTCGTTCCACGCGCGGAAAAGAGCCATTACGCGAACAAACGCGTTTTCACCTCCTTTTGTTTCGCGTGCTTTCGCGATGGACACCGCGGAAACGTCGCTTTCAAGAGCTTTTCCCCGGAGGAAAGATTTGTTGTTTCAAGTGTATGGGAGAAATTAGTTGGTGTTTCGAGAATGTTGCGCGGTAAGGTTGGAAATGGGGAGAGCGTAAGGTAGGGCTGACCATTGATCGAGCTTTTCTGCTGATTTTTGGTTAGAGTTTCTTTTCGCGTTTCGTGGGTTCTGTCGTAATTTACGTTTCGATGAAGCATCGTTCTGCGAGTCTCGAGGAACTGTTTAAGTACAATTATGCGGAGGAGATGTGACTGGAAAGTTGTGAAATGTGTAGATGAAGATGAAGGTGCGTAGGAGTTTAATTCGAATGATTGTAATTTGGAAAAGAAGGTGTTGAATGTCAAAATTTAAAGGCTGTCTTGTAAATGAAAGTCGATATTTGTAGTGTACGTAAAAGTAGAGTGTCCAGAATATTAATTAACGATCGTAGAAATGGGTAAATTGAGGTAATAGATAAATATGTTTCTAATTATTCTATCTATAATTACTTGTATTATAACTTTTCTAACTGCACTATAACTTATACTACTGGATGGCCACTGAAAGACTGAATGATATAAAACAAAAATAACTCTTACAAACGCATGTTTTTTGAATTTTTTATTATTTTATTTGGAAATATAATTAATGGATTTTTTCCAGCATTTTCCTGCTCACAAATACAGGCTCTTTCCACAACATTTTCCATGACCGTACGCAAGGTTTCAGGTCCTGAACGTCGGACTTCGGCTCGAATGTTCTCCTTAAGTTCTTCAATTGTTCGAGGTTTATTTACGTAAACCCGTTCTTTCAAGTAGCCCCCCAGGAAGAAGTCTGGTGCCGTCGAATCACGTGAACGCGGAGGCTAAACAAATTCAGCATTTTTCTTTTCGGTATTTTCTCTGAGTTTGAATAATTGATCTTTCACTGGAACAGAAAAGCTAAATGAGTTTTACTCGTTGCTGGACGTCATACGTAGCCTTTTTAATCTCCAAGGGATGCTCTATAATCTATAAAAAAGATTGAAAACGAACAAGTTATGACTTTAATGTTCTCCTTAAGTTCTTCAATTGTTCGAGGTTTATTTACGTAAACCCGTTCTTTCAAGTAGCCCCCCAGGAAGTAGTCTGGTGCCGTCGAATCACGTGAACGCGGAGGCTAAACAAATTCAGCATTTTTCTTTTCACTGGAACAGAAAAGCTAAATGAGTTTTACTCGTTGCTGGACGTCATACGTAGCCCTTTTAATCTCCAAGGGATGCTCTATAATCTATAAAAAAGATTGAAAACGAACAAGTTATGACTTTTTCAAACCCTTCAGTCTTTCAGTGGTCACCCTGTATAACTTAGAAAATATGAGCTTTACTACTTACATCTACTTCTATCCTGCATCAATTTCATTACGAATTTTCTGTATTATGAATTATTAAACTTAAAGTACACTACTAAAATATATGTACTTGTTGCATTACGAGCTTCCAGGCTGCACAATTCTCTGAAATATTCTAAAATAATAATTTTCTTGAAGTTAATTGTCTAAATTCGCATCTATAAAAAAGATTGAAAACGAACAAGTTATGACTTTTTCAAACCCTTCAGTCTTTCAGTGGTCACCCTGTATAACTTAGAAAATATGAGCTTTACTACTTACATCTACTTCTATCCTGCATCAATTTCATTACGAATTTTCTGTATTATGAATTATTAAACTTAAAGTACACTACTAAAATATATGTACTTGTTGCATTACGAGCTTCCAGGCTGCACAATTCTCTGAAATATTCTAAAATAATAATTTTCTTGAAGTTAATTGTCTAAATTCGCAAAGTCGATAAAGTCGTAAATATTTCCCTATTTAAGCTAAATAGCGTATGTCGCTGGTTTTTCTTAAATACTAAGTCAAATTTCAGTTGTAGCGGCACGCTAGATATGAAACTAGCTGGTGGCCCGGCGAAGCAACGAGGGCCAGTCTGCTGTGGGAGTCTAATAAGGATCATTAGCGACGGTATCATTAAGTCGCGCATATAGTAGTAATAAAATACCTTTTTAACGTACATTCGCGTCTTTATTGAACGCACATATAACCACATCCTTCACAGTCTACTATATTAAACGGTTTACAAGATATCAAATGTTGAAGTATTGAAAAAGAAATTCACGGGAACATTACCGTTCTACGTTTAGAGAAGATTGCGTAGTTCTCAGCTTGGTATCCTTTCCCAAAATTCTAATTTTCTTTGGAAAAGAATACCAATTACCAGGTCCCACCACGAGGAGGTGACTACGCCTGGGACCCGACAAAAACAAAAACCCTACTGGCAGCTCTCCATATTCAGAGATACGCGATTCTCATTCGTAACTTTGTCAAAAATTCGTGTCTTGTATTTCACACGCTTAATGCAGCGTTTAAAGACTCTGACATTAGTGTTAAAAAATTCTAAATCGCGGTCAGATCAAATTCAGAAACGATAAATTCGCGATCACCCGAAAGGATCAACGAGCCTAAACGACGTGTTTACTCGCGAGAATCGCGCGCTACTCGCGGCAAATGCGTCGTTTAATAGCTCGAAGGGACTGAATGATCGAGAATCGATATTCGCGAGAACATTATCGACTTGACGATAGTAAAATTGCAGAAGATGTTTTGTTAATTACGTTACGAATGAGTCGCGTATCTCTGCAAGAGAGCGCGCACATTGTACCGAATACAAATTTTCTATCTTAGAATTAACTTATTTTATTTGATGAAAATTGCTTCAAGTTAAAACGCACGCATCCCACGACGAATTATCTTCTTGTGCAAACTTATTTTATCTTACGAACAATATACTTAAAGTTAACACTCTCGTTCACGCTCACTTCATACTACAATTTTTTGTCTTAGAAATAATTTAAAGCCCTACTATGCAATAAAAAGGTAAATTTTCCTTTTTCTCTATCGAAATTGCGAAATTCGTCAATTTGCATCATTTTTTTGTTTCTGATCAGTTTTCGTGTAGACCGAATATCTTTAGTATTTCCAAGTTTTGTAAGAAAAGTGTATTGTGAAATGGAAGAGGAGGATAAATCATTGGGATCTGTTTATTATTTATGGATATTCAGAGCGAGTACAGTCGAATGGAATTTTGATTTAAACCTCCGATAAAGGAACTCATAATTGAACTCACGACAAAATTCTTTCTCGACAATTGAGCTCGTACGTGAACTCGAAATATTCACCCAAAGAATATTTTCCACACGGCTGGACATTGTAAAATAGATTTTCTTCCTACCTCGAACCATTTCAGCATTCTCGATACTTTTTATCTCGTCAGTATTGACAAGAAAACAGGCTTTGAGAACTGATCTTTACGACCAAAAACACCCAGGAAAATTGTTTTCATTTCATTTAGTAAGGAAAGCGGCGAGTTTGCATCATTTATCAAAGATATCGATGGAACACTCGTCAGAAAATGTGAAGGAAGTATGAAACGAAAGAAAAATTGAAATCCCTATTATCGATCTTGATGTGATAATTCTATTATTTCTGTGAGAATTGTTAAAAATTGTCATATTTGCTGCAAAAATAGAATATAAATTTGATTGAAAATATAGAGAAAATTCATGCGACTCACCATTCGTAGACCTCACACCTGGCCATTTTTCCATCCTCTCAGATCCATGAAACTTTTAGAATTGCCTCAGTGACCCATTTCAGTCCTCCCAGCCTTCAATTTTCACCCACAATTCACTTGAAACCTCTTCTCAGACCCATGAAACTTTTAGAATTGCCTCAGTGACACATTTCAGTCCTCTCAGCCTTCAATTTTCGCCCAGAATTCACTTGAAACCTCTTCTCAGACCCATGAAACTTTTAGAATTGCCTCAGTGACCCATTTCAGTCCTCTCAGTCTTCAATTTTCACCCAGAATTCACTTGAAACCTCCTCTCAGACCCTCGAAACTTTTCGAATTGCCTCAGTGACCCATTTCAGTCCTCTCAGTCTTCAATTTTCACCCAGAATACACTTGGAAGTTTCCCTCAGACCCTCGAAACTTTTCGAATTGCCTCAGTGACCCATTTCAGTCCTCTCAGTCTTCAATTTTCACCCAGAATTCACTTGGAAGCTTCCCTCAGACCCTCGAAACTTTTCGAATTGTCTCAGTGACCCATTTCAGTCCTCTCAGTCTTCAATTTTCACCCAGAATACACTTGGAAGCTTCCCTCAGATCCTCGAAACTTTTCGAATTACCTCAGTGACCCGTTTCAGTCCTCTCAGCCTTCAATTTTCACCCAGAATTCACTTGGAACCTCCTCTCAGACCCTCGAAACTTTTCGAATTGTCTCAGTGACCCATTTCAGTCCTCTCAGTCTTCAATTTTCACCCAGAATACACTTGGAAGCTTCCCTCAGATCCTCGAAACTTTTCGAATTGTCTCAGTGACCCATTTCAGTCCTCTCAGTCTTCAATTTTCACCCAGAATACACTTGGAAGCTTCCCTCAGATCCTCGAAACTTTTCGAATTGCCTCAGTGACCCATTTCAGTCCTCTCAGTCTTCAATTTTCACCCAGAATTCACTTGGAAGCTTCCCCCAGACCCTCGAAACTTTTCGAATTGTCTCAGTGACCCATTTCAGTCCTCTCAGCCTTCAATTTTCACCCAGAATTCACTTGGAACCTCCTCTCAGACCCATGAAACTTTCCTACCATTGGATTCCCCTCATCAGTGGCCACAATCGCAGATTCTCAGAGACCCAAAGCCAGGGACCAAGACCCGCCAGACTTAGGAGAAGCTGCGGAAGTGTCGCGCGAATTTGTGTACGTATCGCGATTTCTTTCAAGTGTACTTTAATTCGTTGAATTTCATTTAGTACCCGAAACCGCGAATTTTTATCATCCTCCATGCTTTTGCGTAGTTAATTTTAGTTGGGACATTTATGAAAAATTTAAGGGAGGTATCAAATAAACGCGTTGAAGAAAAGGTTGCAAAATCCGCGAAAAAAGGATGAATCTATAATATGAAACGCGACGCGACGTAATAAATTCTCGAATCAATTCGAAAGTAAATGGGTGAGTATTTCTTACGAAAATTCACTCTAAATTGAATTAACGCGATATACTATTAGGATACTCTAGTAATGGGAGGGCGTTTGCACCTTTGGTGCAGTAGAGTTCGGATTTGAACTCACATCCATCGAGTTCTTCTTTCAATTCTTGGTAGTTCTGCTTCTAATGCATGCAACACACATAATACCAATCACCAAACCCAGAAAAATTCACTCACAATTCGCAGATTAGGCAGCTGGGCTCTGCAACGTATTTTGGCTGCATTGCCTCCTTCCTTCCTCTCAGATCGTCATCCTTCCACTCAGATCGTTCGAATTCTTCGGCGTTGATTTTCCAAGACTCACAGACTCACAAAGTGTGAGTCACTGTGGAATGGACGACGCGAAAAGTGTACGAAACGCGATTTATTTAGAAAGGGGGAAACCGTGAATTTACATTACTTTAGATTTTACTATCAGTGTGAGTCACTGTGGAATGGACGACGCGAAAAGTGTACGAAACGCGATTTATTTAGAGAGGGGGAAACCGTGAATTTACATTACTTTAGATTTTACTATAGAACGAAACTTTCTCGTAGAACGCGAGTGAAAAATTGAAAGTATGAAATAAACGCGGCAAAAGAACAAACGCGAATCTTTCTCGACTTTACTGGGAGGAAGCATCAGTTAAACGCGGAAAAATATTCAATAATAAGCGAACTAGGGATGAAGCTATTGTTTCAATACGCGATTCACTGACTCTAATATTTCGAAAAATTGATTATTAAGTGCGAAACACTAGTGAGACGGTTGAATTAGGGGCAATAGACAATACAACTAACTACATAACCATATTCCCAGAAGAAAAAAACCCATTTTTGTCACTCACAATTCGCAGATTAGACAACTGGTCTCTGCAACGTGGATTTTGGCTGCATTGCTTCCTTCCTTCCACTCAGATCGCCATCATTCCAGTTCATTTTCCAAGACTCGCAGACTCACAAATTGCGAGTCACTGTCGAATGGACGACGCGAAAAGTATTTCGAAACGCGATTTATCTCAGTTTTATTTAGTGAGGGGGAAACCGCGAGTTTATATTACTTTCAATATTATTATTGAAGTAAACTTTCGTAGAACGCGAGTGAAAAATTGAAAGAAAAGAACAAACGCGAATTGATATCCTTTTCGATTTTATAATAGTAGAAAATTTGAATAAAATACGTTACGATAATCGGGGAGGAAGTATCAGTTAAACGCGGAAAAATATTCAATAATAAGCGAACTAGGGATGGAGCTGTTATTTCAATACGCGATTCGTTGACTCTAGTATTTATAAAAATTGAAAAATTCTCAAAGTAAATTCGGAAAATTACGGTAAACTACTGAGACGGTTTAATTAGGGTGGGCACAGTGCAACGAGTATAGTCCACTCGTTGCAAATCAGCAAATCACAATAGAAAATAAAATAATTCAACTAACTACTTCATGCAAATCATGCAAATCCTTGGATAGCTGTGAATTATGACAAGTCGTAAAATCAATTCAATATCAGAGAAAATCATAGAAAAATTGGAATAACAATAGAAATTCAAGAAACTGAAAGAAAATTTCAAATTAGATTCAATAGATGAAATAAAAGTAAATATTATTAAGCTGTAACGACAAATTTTTGAAACGCCAAAAATTTTCAATTAATTTCGATAAACACCTGAAACGCCAAATATTTTCATTAGTTTAACCTCGAATTCGTTTGAAATCAACATCCTATTCCTACACCAAAATAAAAATCTCGATTTCCCTAAACTCTCAAACTAATTTCGCGATTTTCGATTCGAAGGGGAATATTTAAAGTCCGATAATAATTTATTAATAAATATCGATACTTGGAATTTACTAAAATTAATTTCAAAATAAAAATTTCATGTAGAATATTCAAAGTCTGATAGCACTTCTCCATAAGCATTAATAAATGCAGAACCAATTTAGTTTAATTTAAAAAGAAAAATTCAAAGTCTAATAGTAACTTTCCAAGTATCGATAATTCAGAATGCTAGTGTATGTTAAGTTTGAGAAGGCAGAGTGTGTATAGGGTGGACATAGGCTACCTAGTAGCCCTCGACCACTCTATTCACATCTCAGAACCTTTAAGACTAATATGCCGCGAAGTGTCTAGGACCCAGTATAAAGGGTGAATGAGTTCGCGCGACCTCGGCGGGCTCTTATATACCTGCGGTACCCCCTCTCCAAAGTCATTACCAAAGTCATTATTAAGATCGGGCGCGAAACCTTCTTTTCGCGGGAAACCGACTACTTTTCGCGGGAAATCGATCATTTCTCGCTGGAAATCGATCGTTTTCCGCGGGAATCGATTATTTTTCGCGGGAAATCGCCGATTCTTTCGTAATTCTATTTTGTATTCTATTGTAATGTTATATTAACGTATAATTTATTAATCTTCCCAATTTTTATTGTAAATTTATACTTCCAATTATTTATTATAACGCTACGTGTTATTATTTATACATTTCTGTAACTGTCTTTAACGAAAAGCTACGTTTTAGCGATCTCATTACTTTCTCGTGGTAATAGATTGAAAATAGATTTAGTGGAAGTATGACTATTGTGTTAAATAATTTTTCACAGAAGTGAAAAGTTTGTTCGATATCAGTTTATTGCAATACCACGAAATAATTAGGTTTTCTCTGTTTACGCTAAATTTAGAGTTTGTGATGATTGAAAATCAGGCTGACCTATGGTCATCCATAGGAAATAGAGGTAGTATGGTAAAATTATTATGTTGAGTAATTTTTTAATGCAAATCGAGAGTTCATTTAACGTTTATTTGTGATAATACCAATGAAATAATTTATATCGTACATTTTCTCTATTTGCATTGTAACATTTTATTGTCTCGCGATATTTTCACTGCGAATTCGGTATTTAGAAATAATTTAATACTAAGGTAATATTCTAACTGAATTTTTATGTTCCTCGCTTTTAAACAACATTTTCGATCAAATGAGACAAACTACTTGCAGAAAAATTAATTACATTAATGAGAATCGGTGGCTATCGTCGGTCGAGAAAATAGATGAAGCTTAAAAAAACCAAGTCGATTATAAAATTTAGAATAGTACTCTTCTAGAACCGTTAATTTACACATCGATGCATTTTAAACAAATTATCAAAACTCACTTATAAACCTTGAAATGAAATTTGTTAGGCTTTGTTTATCTTACTCTTTCTCTTTACTTTTCCTCTTCTAATAATCATAAACTACGACACATTACCCTTTTCAATGCATCCTTTTAAAATCACTAATCCATGCGTCTCAATGTTTTAAACAAATTACCAAAATTTCACTTATCTTACTCTTCTTTATTTTTAATAATTTGTCTAGCTTCCAAACAAAATTTCAATTTGTAGGTGAGTCTGGGATGGAGAGAGGTTTGGCGGAATCAGATGATAAAGGCGAGAGACGAGACAGTTTTAATTCTAATAAATAACTAATAATTTATTCTACACGGACACGAGTCCTATTTTCAACAACGCTCCTTCAATATACTTTTCTCACGCAAAGTTCGTTTCCCACACACACTATTTTTCCACAAGCTATCCGTTTTAAACCTTCCCTTGACGAGGGCGTTTCTTCTCTCCGCCAATTAGGACTGTTCTCGAACGTACCCCTACGACGTTCCCCTTCTACCGCGATTTTTGGCGGAAAAACCGTTTCGCCCGGGAACGTCGCTTTCCGTCCTTTACTTCTGGTGACCAGATTTATGGCACGTCTTACCCACGGTCACATCGGCACCATAAACCTGGCCACCGTCCCGATCCGCGCGGCTGACGACCACGTGGGCCGCCCCAAACCCTAAATTTTGCCTACAAAATAGAATGCGTTAAGCCTCGTTTATTTTTCATTTCAAATCTCACCCTTCCCAAACTTTTAATCCCACAATTTCCAAATTTTTCCAATGCAAAAGAAACCTCTCTCAATTCTCCGAAAATAATTCAAACAACCACAGTCTCGTAGGAAGCTCGTCTCCTAACGACCACCGAAGGGGTTGGCAAAAAGAATGTTAGCATTACCATTCGATATTAATTAATCAAGGAAGAAAGACCGCGGAAGAACCCGTGACACGACCGAGACCACGAGGGACTTCCGGTCGCGTTAACAGTAGTTCATCGGGAAAAGTATTCACTGATTCCGCGAGAACTTCCGTTCAAGTCGTGAATCACGCGGTCCCGTCTGTAGGCGACGCGTACGCGCCACGTTTCCACATTTTACGACGATCGATCTCTCTCCCCCGTTCCTTCCTTCTCTCTTCCGTTCTATTCCCTTCCTCTAGCCTAAGGTCCGAGGAGTTCCTTCGCGGCCTTATTTCATCCATCGCGGTGCAGCTTCGAGGACGCCGTTAACTTTTAACGGTCGGTTAATGCGACGTCGCATCCTGACGTCGATTCCTCCTCGTCCTCAACTCACAGTGAAAGAGGAATAGAGAGAGAGAGAGAGGGTTAGGAAGTATTTCACGACGTGCAGGGTAGAATCGTTCTATGTAACTGTGGGCTATACGTTAAACATTATTCGAAAGAGGGAATACGCTCGAGAGGATTCGAGCGTTCCTGCGTATATACGAATCGATTGCCATTCACTGTGAGGCAACTGAAGAATTCCGAATGGGCTAATAAAAGAGAGTCGAACGGTGACGCCGTTTTGCGAGGACGGGTTCATGGCTTTGTGATGCGGTGTAGCGTTTTCTGCGATCAGGGAGGATGCACTGGGACGACGGTATGGCGCTTTGTCTGTTCTCTTTTATCGCGGGACTTAGATAAGTTCTTTTCTTTTTTTTTCTCTGTTAAACGTTCTTTAGGGAGGAACTAATTTTAAGAATTTAGAATATTTTTCCACAGTGATTTACTAACTTTGAACATTGTAAGGTAAAGGTACCAGTAGTTGATCAGTTTTTAGAGAAACGTAAAAAATAAGGTTTTTATAAGTGATACTCTTTTGAAAAAAATGCACCTGACGTGCCAAGACATCTATCGGTTAAATTTCAGAAGAATTACATGTGACGAGAAGTATGCGTAGTAACAACGGACGTCCAAATTCATTAAGGTAAGTAATATGCCTCTATATTGCTGTTTTCTTAACGTTTCTGTTAAGAACAGCTGTACGGATTAGGGACCCGCAGGGGGGTACCTAAGGGCTTGGCGATCCCCCGATACCTGAGCTGGTTTACCATTACTGAGTGGGGTGAGGTTAGTGGTGTTGGTGTCCACCCTCGCACATCCCACCGATGATGTTAGACGGTACCTCGGGCTGGCCGGCCTTTCCAAGCCACCACGTCCGGGGCTGTGGCGGGCATTCCGCCCTCCCGTGACCATCCGGGCTGGGCCAGAAGAGAGGGACAATTATCGGTTTCGCAACAAGCACATTGCGATTCGTAACAGCATCATTAGGAGTACCGGCTTTCTCTCCACGGGATAGTAACTGTAATTTTAAGAATTAAGGAGGAATTTTGAATCAGAAATTGAGTCAGAAATTGTACGAATATTAAGTTGACACGGAAACACTCAGAATTTTTCAATACTCAAGTAATTACTTCAAGCGTCAATTTGCTAATAATCAAAAATCCCATATTTCATATTATCAGATTGTACCGTATGAAATTCTCATTTCTATAAGGCGAAACCAAAAATAATATTTTTTATTTAATCATTTCGTATTTTAATTAAATTGAAATATCAACCGATATATTCCATCTTTTATAAAAATTAGCGTTTTTCGATTCGATAAACTCTTCACACAGGCTGATTCACCTAACTTAACGATCTAAAATTACTCCTGAAACGTATAAATCAAAGTTGCATAATTTCATAAGAGACACAGATTACGATAGTTATTTTTCTACACCTTTCGTACAAATTCTACATTTTTTTCGTAATCTTTTCAAACACAACAATCTCCAATTCTTCTTCCAGTACCATCTATCCACCTAAATCAACCGGTTCGCAAATCAAGCTCATCGAACAACGTTCCCTTCATTGAATCATCGCGTGTAAACGTTGCTGTGTTCCTGGTTTCATTGTACCCTGGTCTAGCCAAGTTAAATACCCGCTGTTTTGTCGACTAATCGGTTTACCGTCAAAGGGGCTAAGTTAACGAGCGATTTTCCGATAGTTGACTTGGTTGCCGTTGGGCCAGGACGCGCGATTCATAAACTCCCGTCGAAAACTCGCGGACACGCGTTGCTTAAACGTCGATTAATTAAACTGTTGCTTAGAGAAACTGCTTACCATCCAGATTATCCTCTCTGTAAAGCTTCTTTCCTTTTCTCCTCCTCCACTTTCTACGCTTCGTTTCGTGCGGTATAAACGCGTGGTAAGTATCGTCGATGTCATCCGTTTTCGTGTAACTTTTGTTGCTGGCCGTGTTACCCCACGTTCTGGCTTCTAATCTCGGTAAACAAATAAATATTTGCGCAGAGGTTAATTAAAACACCCTCTCGAGGCAAGGAGAGTTCCTCCATCGGCTAGAACAAGCAGCCTGCCACTTGGAAAATGTCTGACTGACGTAGCAGCATTTAACCGTGGGATGCTTGAGCTGTTCGAAGGTTTAATTGAATCTCGATTGAAAATTGAAAATTCGTTGGAATTTTTCTGGTTAAGTTTTGCTGTGTTTCTGTGTTCCTCGCAATTTAGGTATTCTTCAGGGATGTTGAGTTAGTAAATCTTTGAGTGATTGTGTATGATTCATTTGCACCGTAATTTCAAGCACTCTCACTCATTTCAGACATTTTTAACGGAGATTAAGTTACCCAAATCTGTGAGTGGCCACGTATCCTTCGTTAACACTGCAATTTCCAGCACGCTTTATGTTATTTTATTCTTTTCACTCATTTCAGACTTTTGTGAAGGATATTGAGTCACTTAAATCCTTAGGTGGCGATGCATGCTTCATTTACACCATAATCTCAAGCACTCTCTATATTACTCTATTCCTCTCATTCATTTTTGAAATTTTTGGAAGGTATTAAGTCACTCAGATCTTCGAGTGGCCACGTATGCTTCATTCACACCATAATCTCGAGCATTCTCTATATTTTTCTACTATCTTCACTCGTTTCAGACATTTTTACCAGAGATTAAGTTACCCAAATTGTTCGATATCCGCGCATCCTCCATTTACACCATAATCTCAAATATTGTCTAAATCGCTCTATCCCTCGTACTCATTTCCGACATTTTTAGCAATCACCCAAATCTTCGAATGGCCACGTATCCCTCACTCACCCCACAATCTCAATCACTCTATTCCAACCACTCTTCCTCCTCACCCCCAACATTCTAAACTCTAAACACTTCGACACCCCTAAAAAATCCCTCGATAACGCTTCAAACTCGAGCACACTCCAACCCGTCACAAACATTCCCACCAAAACTTCCATGGAACAATAACTTCCTCAAATCAAATCCGCGTGCAAACTCTTAATCACCCCAACCGATCAAAAGAAAAAAACTAAAGCACACCAAAGTAACACAAAACGACAAGAGAAAGAGAAAGAAACGTGCAAAATAAAATTTACCCCAAGTCATAATCCTCCGGGACACATCGAAACTCGTCGTATAAACGGAAGTGCCGCGGTACGATTTTCATCGGCACCAGGATCGTACATTGCTGGGCGTCGAGTCGCGTCGTGTCGAATCTCGCGATATGCTCCTCCAGTCGTGTCGCGAACGTTAAAAATCTCACCACCCTGGAACGTGTACGTGTGTTTGTGTATGCGCTCGTGACCCAGATATACCGGTGGCACAATGAAAAGCAAACGGACCGAAGCGCGGACGAGCGGAGAGTCGAGGGCTCAGCGACGCGGAAGGACCGGCGGCGAAGTGTGTTAAGTGACGCTCTTGACAGGTGTGGATAACGGGACTGGCCCGTGCATTCAGATATGGTAACCGCGAAACTACCGTGCCACGACACTGTCCACGGGCCGAAAATGTTCGCTCGAACCCCGCGACCAGAGCTTAGGCAGCGTAAATAAAATCTGTCTAGCACGTCAACGTTGAATTTGTCCGCTAAAATACACACTGGTTCGAAGAGGGAGAGAGAGAAATTCTGAGTACAATACGTGGGCGTTTTAAACAGTCGAACGTTTAATTTATGCAGGATTTTGTTTTGTTTTGTTTTTTTTTATGAAGGAATACGATGATTTTTATCGATTGGAAATTTTGTATTGAAAATAATGCAGGGTTTGGAGTATCTGTTAAATGGAGAAGAATTGAATATAGCGGGGATATGTTTTGCTTTTTAACGAAGTTATTGTAGGAGTGGGTTTGAATTTGGAGGATTTATTTGGTAGTCTTAATTAAGCAAAGCCGCGTATCTCTTTCGAACGATTGGTTACACGAGCATTCGCAATTCCATTACAATTGTAGGGATTTGGTTTATTATACTGGACGTGTAAATACCTTTCGATTTATTTTCGAACTGGTATGCAAGTTTGTTCTTTTATTCTGCAGTTTGTTTTGGAATGAGCGTGAGGTGGATTTCTTCCGCAGAGCAGTGGAAATTTGACAATTTTTGGATTAAATCGGTAATTTCACTTCTCCGCTAATTTTCTTTCCTGACACTGTTTAACTCGCGCGAGAGTTCTCTCGAGAATACAGTATATTCTCCACAACTGTCAGACCGCAAAGAAGCTAAACCTGACACTCGTAGAGTCAGGGACTACATTTTCGAGCCTCGTGCCCGCCTTTGTAGTTTGCCGAACGTAGACAAGGACAGCGAATAAAAGATAAGCATGAAACGTGAGTCGAGGCAACCAAGCGATTTAAATATCAACTTTCTCAATTTTACGTTATTTTATCCCGAAATTTTTCTTAACATATTGATGAGATTTTTCTGATGAAAATGACATCAAACACGACATAATTTGAACAACATTTACTTATTAACAAGTTCACTGTCACGCCAGATATTTCACTGTATTGAGATAAAACAGACGCCCTGTATTACATTACATAGAGTCGGCCT
>NW_017100140.1:1610067-1613152 GCF_001263275.1 Habropoda laboriosa | reverse complement strand
GAATTCGCGTTTTTTCTTTTGATTCTTTCAATTTTTCAATTGCATTACGCATTATTGCAATAATTTCTATCGTTACATTTGTATGTATTCAACGTTTGTTTGTTTTAGTGTCGTGAAATGAATTATATTACACATTTTCTCTATTCACACTGAATTTAAAGATTATAACGATTAAAAATCAAGTTGACCTGTGGTCATTTATCAAGAATAATCATAATAAAGCTGAAATTATTGTGTTAAATAATTTTTTTAATACGAATTAGGAATTTATTCAACGTTTGCTTGTTAGAATAGAACGATAAATTTAGTGTAAATATAGAAAACGTATAATATAATTTATTTCATGGTATTGTAACAAGCAAACGTTGAATAAATTCCTAATTCGTATTAAAAAAATTATTTAACACAATAATTTCAGCTTTATTATGATTATTCTTGATAAATGACCACAGGTCAACTTGATTTTTAATCGTTATAATCTTTAAATTCAGTGTGAATAGAGAAAATGTGTAATATAATTTATTTCATGGTATTGTAACAAGCAAACGTTGAATACATTTTTCATTCGTGTAAGAAGAATTATTTAACACGATAAATTTAGCTGTACTATGGTTATTTTTAATCTACGACCACAGGTCAACCTGATTTTTAATCCCTACGAAATTAATTTAACCACGAGTAAGTAACGAGAACGCTAAAACCTATGTTTCCATTGAAGAATATTGTAAAAACGTATAAATTGTTATATGCAATGTTATAACAAATTGTCGGAAGTATAAATTTTTAATAAAATTGTGAAAATTGATAAATTATACCGTGTTACGATATCGGAAATCTCCCGCGAAAATCTCCCGCGAAAATTTCCCGCCTGACCTAACCGACGATTTTGCTAATGACTTTGGGGAGAGGGTACCGCAGGTATATAAGGACCCGCCGATGTCCCGCGAAATCATTTACCCTTTATACTGGGCCCTAGACACTTCGCGGCGTATTTTGACCTGAAGGTTCTGAGATGTGAATAGAGTGGTCGGGGGCTACTAGCTAGTCTATGTCCACCCTGTACACACTCAGCCTTCTTGTAACACTTGTATACATTAGAATCAATTAGAATTTCTATTACTAATTATTAAACAAATTTTAACAATTACCGGCACTCGCTAGGCACGTAATATCAGACTTTAAATACTCGACTTCGAACTTCGGTTTAGTCATAATTCTATTAATGTTATAATAACGTATAATTTATTAATTTTCACAATTTTATTATTAATTTATACTTCCAAAAATTTGTTAAAACATTACATATTATTATTTATACATTTTTGCAAGTTTCTTTGACAAATAAGTACGTTTCAACGATCTTATTACTTTCTCGTTGTGAAATCAAGTTCGGAGGATTAAAAATCAGGTTGACCCTTGGTCGTAAATTTAAAATAGCCATAGTGAAGGTGAAATTATTATTTTAAATAAATGTTTCTATACGAATTAAGAATCTATTCAACGTTTGTTTGTTGCAATACCGTGAAATAAATTGTATTATATATTTTCTCAGTTTAGACTGAATTTAAAGTTCGTAAGGATTAGAAATCAGGTTGACCTGTGGTCGTAGATTAAAAATAGCCATAGTGAAGGTAAAATTATTACGTTAAATAATTGTTTTTATACGAATTAAATATTGATTCAACGTTTATTTGTTGCAATACCGTGAAATAAATTGTATTATATATTTTTTCTGTTTACACTAAATTTAAAGTTCTGTTTACATGTTATAACAATTAGAATGTAGACGTTTTGCCGTTTCACGGTTTTTCCTCTGTTAATTATGTGTTTATAAATCATTTCAAACTAAAGCAGCACCATGCCCACCCTTAATTAAACCGTCTCAGTAGTTTACCGTAATTAATAATCTATTTTCGGAATTTATACGAGAATTTTTGAATTTTAGTAAATACTAGAGTCAGTGCATCGCGTATTGAAATAATAGCTTATACAGATAATCTTTTGAAATTACTCTTAATTAGGGAAAATCTTGAATCTTGTATGGAAGATGAAGATTTTCAGGAAATATTTATTTTTCAACAATGAATTTTCGTTTTATCGATTAATAACGTACGAAATGATTTTTGGAAAATTTTCTTCGTTTGAGCGTTCGGTTAAGGTTCGACTATGATTATCAAATCTCTCGAAACACCGTAGAATGTTCAATTTTAAAAGTAACTTCTTCAATTTTTGGATAATCTGGGTAACGTGTTAGTGTTGACGATACACTTTCGTGTATAGACGTTAAAGTTCATAGAGTGGTCGGGGGCTACTATCTAGCCTATGTCCACCCTGTACACACTCAGCCTTCTTGTAACTCTTGTATACGTTAGAATCAATTAGAATTTCAATACAATAGACTGAATAACAATTCATTTTAACTAATACCTATTAGAAATTTTCCTTTTAAAACAAATATAAATCATTTCACCAATTGCTGGTACTTGCTAGACATTTAATATCAGACTGTAAACATTCTCCTTTCGGTTCTTTTAAATACAATCAAATAATTTCTTCAATTCTGGATACTGACTTGGAATACTCCGCTTCGAATAAAATATTTCGAAATTATTTTGAAGGTTTAGGGAAATAAACATTTGAATTTTAGTCATCGTTGCTCTTCAGACTTGTCGAATAGGATATTGAAATTGAGAGGTTGAGAGGTTGCTTTTTCGTTACAGTATAACAATCAATATGTACTTTTCTTCCAGCAATTGAAATTTGAAATTTTTCATATATTTTCTCTGATATTGAATTTTGTTTACTAATAATTTACCATCCAAGGAATTTGCATGAATTGCATGTTAAGTAATTAGTTGATTTATTATTGTATATTGTGAGTTGATTTGGAACGAGTGCATTATGCCCACCCTAAATTAAACCGTCTCAGTAATTTAATAAATAAATTTACCGTAATTAATAATCTATTTTCGGAATTTATACGAGAATTTTTGAATTTTAGCAAATACTAGAGTCAGTGCATCGCGTATTGAAATAATAGCTAGTTTCTTCTAGAAGCTTCTATCGCTTCGCGATTATTTGATTG
>NW_017100140.1:1607425-1609849 GCF_001263275.1 Habropoda laboriosa | reverse complement strand
GGGTCGGCCTACCTCCACGTAAAAAAAGAGAAAATGTAGGGTCGATTCCACAAGTATCAGTAAAATGTAGGGTCCATTCCACTAGTGACAGCAAACAGACTACTGACATTTGTGGAATCGACCCTACATTTTTTTTTTTACGTGGAGGTAGGCCGACTCTGTGATAAGCGGTGGCTCTTCCTCTACATTCGACGGATAACGTGTACAGGTATTTAATGTAATTTTTTAGCAATTTGTTTTTGTAATTCATCCAAAGCGATATATTATGAAATTAAATTAATCACTCAATAGGTTTTAACGTTAGATTGTTTCCTCGATATGGCCATGGTGGTTATCAGTGACTGTAGTGCCTCAAATGTTTAGAATAATTCAAATAAAATTAATGTTGTCAACTAAAAATTTTGAACGTCATAGCTAGCTAGACATTATTTTCAATTAAAAAAAGAAAATTATAAAGCATAATACTATAATCCTATGCTTAAAATGTATTTTCTTGTGGCCGCCTGACAGCAACCTGTAAATCTGGCGCGACAGTGAACGTGTTAATAAGTAAATGTTGTTCAAATTATATCGTGTTTGATATCATTTTCATCCAAAAAATCTCACCAAAATGTTATAACAAATTTTGGAGGAAAAAAAATAAAATTAAAGAAATTATATTTTTCTATTGTGATTTGTCAAGCCGTGAAATCTCGTAAAGGAAACTTTTTGGTGTAGCGTTACACGCTTGACTGACTGCAAGCGAGATAACATGGGCGCATCAGTCACGCAGATCTAGGCGTAGTACCATCTATATTGTCACTTGTAGAATCCAAACTTACTGACTCTTGTAGAGAATTTACTGTACTGCTTCGTGTTTGCAAAGCGATACGATTTTGACGAATCGACTCTCAGAAAGTCGCTCTCAGACTCCGTGTCCGCTCGCGAGAGATACTCTCGAGAGCAGCTCGCGATAGTTTCGCTCTCGAAAGGACACTAGCTCTGTGTTTGGCTCGGTGTACACACAACGACCCTGACTCGAGTTTCTTATGTTCGTCGCGCAAAAAATATCGCGAGCCTCGCGCGATGTTATTGTACAAGAAGTTAAGACCAGGCCCAAGTCACACGCGAGGGTGACTCACTCCTGAGGTTTCTTCGTACGCCAGCTAAGCGTAAACAGCGAGCGGAAATCGGGCAGGACGATGTGTCCTCAGTCAGTGTTTACGAGGCTGTCGAACGAGTGCCTCGACGAACGACGCTTCTACCTCGCGAGCGTAGTCTTATAGAAAATTCAGTGCTCGCTGGAACAACGCGGTTTCGATAATACGCGGATCTCCAATTAATTTGCGTATTTAGCGTGCCTTTGCAATTTTCCTTATCGCGGCGAATAGGAGAGGTGGGAAAGAGCGAACGCGAATTCGCGTGTGTGAACTAATTCCTCGGAAATTGCCGCTGCATACGAGAAACAGTGGCAGAGAATTCAAGTACGCAACGAGTAGCCGAACTTGGGAGAAGAATCGAGCTACTGCGTAGCGACAGTTTCACGGATTTATATGCGTGAGTAATGTAGTTAGACAATATTTATGTATGTGTATATACGTACACAGTCGAATAGTTAATTGAAGAGAGAAGAGGACCTACGCATTACTAATTAGATTAATTATTGGTACAGTTTCGTTTCATCGTATCCTAAGTTTATTTTTCTTGCAATAACAACAAATCAGTTTCTTACTGTTTTCTCCCCAAGCTTATACATATTCTATCCTTTTCTGGGGAAACGTTATTTCTAAATATGCCTTTGAACATGACATTCTTCCTTTCTTACTATTTTAACCACAATAGTAATTTGAAAATGTAGTGTAACATTCTTTCGCGCGAAGCTCCATTTCTGAATAAATCAGTGTTAAAAATTCGTCGAGTATATACTTGTGTGTACTGTACGGAGCTGAAGAGTCTGCCCTCGGGGCAGCACAGGGGCAAGAAGAGCAAGAAGAGCACTTCGTTCGCATCAACTAGCTCTTCCATCACGAAATTTAATATATATAGAAAATTAAAATTGTCAATAATGACAATATGCGTCCCCCATTTCTATGGTGGGCTTATGGTGATTTTTACAGTACTCTGTAGAGCTCAGGAGTTTGCCCTTGGAAGGATCTCGAACCTTAATTAAGTCAGATCACCATAAGCCCTCCTAGACTTCACATCGACAGATTTTAGCTTATCTCTTTAGAAAATCTCTTAGTACACCACGACAAGAATGCAAGAAACTTAGTTTAGTATCCGAACATCGAAGAAGAAGAAACACCACAAAACCGTAAATACACGCGTTACTCGACGAATTTTCAGCAAACGAAGCTTCCTACGAAAAAACGTTACACCACATTTTCAAATTACTTCTCCCTAACAAACTCGCCCCTTTTCCATTACCAGCTCAAAACCACCCCG
>NW_017100140.1:1605361-1607403 GCF_001263275.1 Habropoda laboriosa | reverse complement strand
GCCTGTATAAACCATTCACTCAGGAATCGTCAAATACCTCGCAATACCGTCGCCTAGCCGTTTCGTTTCCGTACGAGCAATTCGTAAACACTAGAAAAAAGCACCAAGGAAAATGTCTCGTTAAACCGCCGACTCAGAGTTTTGTCCATTTTTTCACGTGGACAAGACTATCCGGGAACGAGGGGAGAGTCACCCGGTTGGCAACAGCGTGCCGCTTTTATCGCGACACGTCGTAAAAACTGCGCTGTAATTGTTGCAATTTCACCGGTCTCGCCGGAAGTGGCGCACGTTACAAGCGGACGGATTATGCATCGGCGTGTTCACGGGACGCGTGTTCGTTCGCTGATAAGTTTGTATCGTCGATGGAAAATGTTGCCGGGGGAACCGTGTTCGCTTGGTTGATTTCGAATAAAATATTCCAATCGAATTTCTGCAACGCGATACACTGTACGTAGAGTACTGTGTGACAATTTTCCATCGATTTCCCCTTCTTTTTTTTTCGAATTATTCGACGGGGTAAAAATTGAATTCGCGAGGAAAACCGGCGGGGACACGTATATGACGGTGCTGGTGGAGAGAACCATAAATCTGGCGGACGAGTACGCGCGTAACGCGTGACACTGATATCTGTTTCAATTAACATTTCATTTGCCCGCTTGTACCTGATGCTGGAGATACCGCGTTGCGAACTCCGGCTTGTCTGTTCAGTCGGGAACGACAGTTCGCAGAATGCTCGTGATTGATCGAGTGAAAGTTTTCGAATAACTTCAATTTGTGTTAGTGGAAATAATGGGACGGCGTGTTGGACGGAGTTTATCGAAATTCGCGTGTCTTTTAAGGAGGCAACGTGCGGATTTTAATTCGTATTAAAATCAGCTATCGTTGAAGTAATTAGCGTTTGAGTACAATTAATCGTTGTGATGTTCGAAATATTCCGGATGGTAGTGTTTCAAGCACCAAAAAGTAAAAAATTTCAAGTGTAAAACTTCAAAAATTTTTAATTTCAGGTGTAAAATTTTCAGGAAATATTGTACAATAGGAAATAATAGTTTTATTTATTTATTATTATCAAATTTTAGAATTTTTAGGGACACAAAGAATTACGATTTTTCTCTGCTGTATCTTTTAATGGGAGGCACTGGTCGCTTTAAAAATGCTTCAGATTTCTTACTTTAAACGAAAGAGATCGCCGGTACTTGTACTGTCTAAACAACGAAATAGGACTATGTATTCCTTGTTCTACAATATACCACGCAAGGAGTACATATTAATCTATGTACGTATCATCGAACAAGTTTTATGGTGTTTCGAAGTTGTTAAGGCTTCGTTAGAACTAGTTTATGATACGGTCGCCTGTAGACGCTATTTTTGAGAAGGCAAAGTTTTACCCGTACCTGAATAGGTGGTACGTGACCTTAGCATTAGCTAAATTAATTTTCTGTCTCTCTCAATAGCAATTACCGTGTCATAAACTTTAGGGAACCCAAGAGTCGGACGGCCACGGTGACCCGATCAACGGTACCGCGCTGACGTCACCTTGGGCCTTTCCCCGTAGGGGTGAGAAGTCGCTCATCACCCCCGCTCCGAATCCTTCCCGCTACCTTTCCACAAATTCCATCCACCAATTGAATATTCGCATTTTTGTCACCCCGTTTTCCACTTCCATTCCCCTGTCAACCAATCAGTGCCATCACCGATGCTTTAAAAACACGCGTAAACGTGTCTTAGGGGATAGTTAAGAATAGTCAATAGTAAAGGGAACACCATTGCTAAGAATAATAGAAGA
Organism: Habropoda laboriosa; assembly: GCF_001263275.1. Taxonomy (NCBI): domain Eukaryota; kingdom Metazoa; phylum Arthropoda; class Insecta; order Hymenoptera; family Apidae; genus Habropoda; species Habropoda laboriosa. The sequence goes on along the minus strand of NW_017100140.1, from coordinate 1,605,617 downwards.
AGAGTTATTATAATTTACATAGTCTCTTATATTTGTAAGAGTGGTCCTTCGAGACATACATATTGAACTCTAGTCGGCACATTACGTGCAATCTCTACAAAGCTCGGTAGGTATCTCATTGAGATCCCATCACGAGCGTTAACAATGCGTTATACGAAAATAATTACGAAATTACACACAGTTTCCATTTGATAACCCTCAGACCTGTAACTGAAAAGTGAAGTTGCGGATTACAAACAGTACTCACTTTTCAGCA
>NW_017100140.1:1598341-1605332 GCF_001263275.1 Habropoda laboriosa | reverse complement strand
AAAAAAAAAGGGTTGAAAAATTTCTATTTACTCTTCCCCTTGACACGATGACACGATTTTGGTAATTCTTCAATTTTCCTTTCGCAATTATCTTCAATTATCCTCTTTGTCTCGTCACTCTCGAAAATTACGATTTCTCTTCCTGACTATGCATCTAAGCGTCTGTTTTAGTACTATATTAACACTTTGGACTCCTTTGTCGAGTGTGACTCGACGTCAGTTTTATTCACAGGTGTGAACGAAGTAATTTTTAAATTGCCAGTGTAGATCTGTATTATATTTCGCAATATTTCTTTTTCCTGGATAAGCAGTAGGTACGCATATATGTACACTGCCGCTCAAAAGTATTAGGACACTTTCTTAATTTGAACAAATGTCTGAAAAATTTTATGAAACCATTAACGAATGACACTAAATGATACGTTTTGTTTCGTACCACACTGGAGTATATAGTTGGGGCCACGATATAGCGAGGTCGTAAATTAAACTCTCAAGAATCGGCACCGATTGATGTTGCGGCACTCAAGGCCGTGTGTTGCAGTCTGTTTGAGGGTTCCAACAATAAACTTTGGTACTTCAAGTAGAAAATGGTATTTCATTTACAAATGGAAAATATGTTAATATTAAGCTACACAATCTTTTTGCACTTTCTATCTGTATATAACACGAGTAGATAAACTAAGATGCTAAAGACATCAATAAGACCTTTACCTGTAACCGTACTTCCAAAAGCGGCTTCCCCCAGAGGGAGAAACCCTAATTTGTCCTAGCTGCATGCAGTTTTCAGTAAATATATTAGAATCAGTTGACTTTCGCTGGATACAAGAATTCTTCGTACGGTCCTGACAATGGTTTCAAGTACTTATCTGCTCGTATCTCTGTCAATTTTCGGGTCCCAGCAGCTAAAACATGTTTACTTTGACGTCTGACCGATTTTACGATCGCTATATCGTGGCCCAGACTATACATATAATACGATAAATAATGCATTAAATATCTTACCAAAGACCTTAAATAATAGTTATACACTACCGGCCAAAAATTTGGAATCATTTATCAATTTACATCAATATTGAATCTACAGCTAATTTTTTATAGATTTGAAATGATGTCGCAGAGATTAATAGCAATTTGCCCCATTTCGATGAATTTAAATGATAAAAAATTCGTTAAAAAGTTCTTAAAATTGCTTACTTTTTTCTGGCAATGTTTGTGTAACTTGCAATGCACAGTGATCCCAAACTTTTGGCCGGTTACAGCATTCACGCTTCTGGGCATCCTGGCTATTAATTTCTCCATTGTGTCAGATGTTATGTTCCTCCACACTATTTCTAAGATTTCCCACAAGTTTTTCTCTGACCTAGGACACGTTTCTCGCGAAAGACACAGCGAAGACTGTGAATATTTAACAATTTCAAGGGCTTAGATAATTAAATTATTCATAATCGTACAACTCCGATACGCTAAATATATATACGCAATAGAATTTGCAAAAAAAAAAAAATGCGATTTAATATTTATAATTTACGTGGGATAGGAAAGGTTCGCAGAAAATGACAAGTATATGACCCTTAACCCTTTCGCGACGGCGGAACTGGCCATCAGTACGCCGCTAACGAACGAGTCGTCGTGCCGTTAGTGCACACCGTACACATTAAGAGTGTCTCGCGTTTTTTCAAATCTTAGAGGATTTCGTTGGAACAGCATAGGACTTAAGGGTGTATCGGATAAAGGGAATGTTGTCGAGGCCTTGTTCTGTATTTTAAAATAAATCTTCACTTTGAGTTGTCGAGGCGCGAGCCAATGCGACGCGCTTAGTGGATGCCGGATATAACCCGCGCTAGCCAGTGTGAAGCATTTAGCGGATGCCGGATATAACCGGCGCTAGTCGCGAAAGGGTTAATGCTATTTTCAATATAGCAAATATCTAGTAAAAGAAATTGTTCAAATTGGTTCCTACCAGTCAAATGTCTTTTGAAGTGCATTTCAAGTAAAATTCTTAAAATAATATGGAGTTATCGAGAAGAAAATTAAAAAGTAAATTTGGAGTTCAAAGGGTTAAGCTGGAAAAGCAACCTTCAGTTTTCCAAATTAAATCGGAAATTGGACTCAACCTTAATTTTTGCCATCGATGTAACTGTTTTTATCAGATCTCGACCAAAATCTGTGGCACTAGTCATGATTCGTTATTAAACAGGGCAAAGGGGTTAATCGATCCTCCATTGAATCTAGATCGCCCGGTAAAGTTTCACATTGTATCTTATCCCCTCGTTCGTTTATTTAACAATCTAACCAACGAGTGGAGCGTATTCAGCGGTATCGCGGGACGCCGTAAATTGGACGAAACGTTGCTCGCGCATCGGTGGGAACCGCAAGAACGCGCGTTACGCGCGATACTAATTTCCGTTTTAATTAACATTTCACCCGGGCAATTAATTAACGTCGTGGATCGCGTGGCTCGCGCGCCACAAAGGGACCGCGCCGTGCGCGATTCATTCGTCGTAGAGTAGAGAGGCGGTGGTACGCGGCGGCGGCGATAGTTGCGAGAGGAAGGGACACGAAACTCTCTCGGCGAGCGATAGCTCGATTAATCGTCGAAGTCGTCGCGAACCAGTCGAAGACGCCCGGCTTGGCCAATTTACATACTATTAATTAGAGGCCAGCACGCGTCCCATGCAAATTCTGCGTATTGTGTGTAATTAATGCGGCTTCTCGGCGAAGTGCGCCCCGGTGATTAATGCCGGACTACCCAGCCACGAATCACGGTGTGTTGCTTAACTCGTGGCCGAGGATTGTTGCTGGTTTCTTTGTGTTTCCGGTGTACGATTGAATTTAGAGAGGGTGTGTTTGGGGGAGGTGTAGTGTAGGTGGAAGCTGCGAGTTGCTAGAATTTGGGATTCGAGAGAGTTTTGGTATTGGATTGTAATTACGCGTGGAGGATAGGGGATGAAGCTTCCTTTGGAAGATGATGATTGGCGTTTAAATTTTAGGTGAAGTGTCTTTTTGATTCATGACAGGTGAATTTTTAGATATATTTCTTAGGATTTCTCAGACGTTTTTGCTGGATTTTATAGTTTTTATGAAGCTTTCCAGAGGTACTTTTGTATTTGGAGATTTGTGAAATGGTTAGGCTTGAAAATTTTTTATTAAAAGGTGTACATCGTTCACATAGTTGAAACTTCGTTCGTAAAATTGCTTTGAAATAGAAATGGAAGTCCAAAAGGATACACTAGTAATTGGAAATAGTCAGTCCTAGCTTTCACTTTTCATAAATTCTTTGAGAGGAAAAGTTCCTTTAACTGGATCGACGATATGCACAATTTGATAAAAAGAAGAATGTCAACTTGAATGTAAAAGAATACCATAACATCGCTAGGGAGGATCTTGTCTGGAAACGGAAGCTCAGATGACGCTTGATCCCTCGAGTCGCTGTCAGAAATAGCGGAGTGTAGATATCGCGAGAGGAGAAGTTACGCGAGAAATTAACTCGCTGCTTGTTATTTCAGTTGCGGATGCGTTGCTCTCCTACCCCCGTCCTGCTTTCTGTTGCGCGAGGCTGGAATCGAGTTTCTCAAGAGTTGCATGTCGACAATCCGTAATGTTCCTGACGTAGACTAGCTCCTCCACCCTTCACTTGCCTCGTCTCTCTCTCAAGCTCTCCCAAGTTCTCTCTCGAGCTTTCTCCAGTTCTCTCTCGAGATTTTTCAAGTTTTCTCTCGAAATTTTTCAAGTTCTCTGTCAAGCTTCCTCAAGTTCTCTCTCGAGCTTTCTCAAGTTCTCTCTCAAGCTTTCCCAAGTTTTCTCTCTCTCTCAAGTTCTCTCCCAATCTTTCTCAAGTTCCCTCTCAAGCTTTCTCATGTTTTCGCTCAAGCCCTCTCAAGTTCTCTTTCAAGCTTCCTCAAGCTGCCTCAAATTCCCTCTCAAGCTTTCCCAAGTTTTCTCTCTCTCTCAAGATCTCTCCCAACTTATCTCAAGTTCTTTCTCAATCTTCCTCAAGTTCTCTTTCAAGTTTTCTCAAATTCCCTTATAAGCTTTCCCAAGTTCTCTCTCAAGCTTTCCCAAATTCTCTCTCTCTCTCCTTTACGTTCTCTTTCTGTCACGCCTTCTTTCTCTAAAGTTCTTCCCCTTCCAAACTCTTTCTATCAAATTTTCTCGCCCTTTCTCAAATTTTCTCGCCCTTTCTTGCTTCCTCCCTCATGCCCTCTTTCTCTTGCGTTCTCTCTCTGTCACACACTCTCCATCTCTCTATCGACACACTCTCTCTCACGCTATCTCTCCCTCAAGCTCTTTCAATCACGCCTTCTTCCGAAGCTCTCCCCTTCTTCCTCAATCTCTCTGTCTCTCTTTCGAACCGTGTGCTGCACCACTCGACGTCTACGCCGCGTAGCCAGCGGCGCGTGTACACGTTTCTACTCGACCAGGCCAAGTTTTCACCCTTTAGAAAGCGGCGTTATTGACGGACGCTCGCGATAATGGTCGCCAAGCCGCCGCGCCCAGACCTCTACTCCGGATAAACGAGTTTCGAGACAATAGACGAGACGTTTAAGGCCGACAATGCTTGGCTCTGTCACGACGACGACGACGATGCCTCGATCTGTAGAATTCTGATTTCTTCGTGGTGTCGTTCAAGAATGCCTGTTGTGATCCCTTCTGAATAGAATTCCTCGGTTATTCAGGGAATTTTCTTTAGTACGAGGATACCTTGCTACGCACGTGACTCTCGACGATTACATATATCTCACGTGAATTTACACACTTAATTCGTGAATTAGTTATCAAAGGAAATTTCACTATCCATTAATTTATTAAGCACGTAAGTCGAGTATCTCTCGCGTGTCTCTGTATTAAGTTCGAAAATATTGGAATTCAATTAGATCTTCCTGTTGAGTAACGACAACGCGTTCCATGAGCAATAAAAATTGTTAAATAGTTTAGAAACGTTAAATTTCCTCTGAGATATTTCGTATCACAGGAACGATGCATTTTTCCGCAGAATTCATCCTGCAAGAATTATTGCAGCAACATGCAACATTTCACAGTACGTACAAGATTAAGTCATTTTACAGGGGAATGTGTTACACTGATCCAAATTTACGCAACGACTTCCCAACACCGTGTGTATGTACGTATATATTATGTGGCTAAAGCGAGAGGTTAGGTTAAGTAAGAGGAATTATGCCAGCATAGTTCATGCAGTTTAACTGGATGCACGGAGGAGTATAAAAATTGGGTACATAGCAAATCTGGCGATAGATCAAGGATACAGATGAAATGAATTTTTTAACTTCTTCGCAAATACTGTACACGTTCGGAAGTTTGCCAGAGAAAATTCTCAAGCAATTCAAAAATTACTCGATCAATATTGAATCTACAACTGAAGTCTCCAATAAAATATTTCATAGCGTTTCAATTAATTTACAAACTACTTCCTATTTACTACCTTTTTACTATTTTTCTATTTCTCAATCATGGTGAATATCGATCAAGTTTCTAATTTTTCTTCGAACTATTTTTCATAAAAAAAGGCCAAAATTACTCGAACCAATAAACCTCGAAATTTCCATAAAGAGAAGATCGTAATCTTTATAAAAATGTTCGCTCGAATTTCTCAAGAATTCTTCCCTCGAGCTACAACTCGTATACCTTCCGCATAACGAAGAAGCTTTCAACATTAGTAGCCATAATTTGTGTAACAGACTCTTCCATCCTGGGGCACTAAATTACCCAGCGTTTTCATTACCAAACGGCGACGCGCTATCATTCCGGAGGCCCATCGCGGGGCGAAGATTAAAACTCGAAACGGGCCGAGGTCCAGGTTGGCTCATTGCGATTCAACGCGCAACGTTCTCGCCGCGCGTTAAGTCTCTCGAACGGTCCATAAACTCTTCCGTGGCAAGATACTCTTGCCTGCTTGGTTCCCGGTTGCTTAATTAACTGGTAACGGATATTGCGTCGAAAGGCGTGCCTGCCTTGCTTCTTTAAACCGATATCGCCGAATTAACGACAGTCTCAATCTCTTCGGTTTCTTCATTCTACTTTTATGGCTCGAAGAGCGTTCGAGGTTTAAGGAGAGTTCGTAAATATTGGACCGCTCAGTGGGTCGCTTGGAATTTAGCAGATTTAGCGTGTTTCTTGAGTAATTATTGTTGAGTTTGAATACCTCGCATTTATAGGAATATCTTTTACAACTATCAGTACTTCTTCGTAAAAAGTTTGACATTATTTAATTTACAAATACACTTTTTGGTTGTGAAATGATCGAGTCAATCCTTACTTTCAATGTTTCCAAAAAAAAATTTGTAAAAATTCGTCGCCTATTTATAGATTTCTTGTCCTCATACTTTATCTTACATTAATAGAAAGATCTTCTGTAATTATCAATATTTCTTCTTAAGATTTTCACATTATCTGTTACATGAATACATTTTTCAGTAGTGAAATGATCGAGTCAATCCTTTCTTTCAATGTTTCCAAAAAAAAATTTCTAAAAATTCGTCGTCTATTTATAAATTTCTTGTCCTCATCCTTCGCCTCACATTAATAGCAACATCTCCTGGAACTATCAATGTTTCTTCTTAAAAATTTGACACTACCTGGTCCATAAATATATGTTTGAGTAGTGGAAAGCTTAATTCAAACCTTACTTTCAATGCCTTCAAAAAAAAATTCATAAAAATTCGTCCCCTATTCATCGATTTTATGTCCTCATACTTCATCTCACACTAGCAGCAAGTTCTCCTATAACTACCAATATTTCTCCCTAAAAATTTCACATTATCTAATCCATAAGCATACTTTCACTAGTAAAATGCTCACTTTCAACATTTTCAAACAAAAATTCTTAAAAATTCATCCCCTATTCATCGATTTCTTCACCTCAACGAAGCGTTTCATCTCACACTAATAGCAGCATTCACTATCTAGTTTACAAACATACGTTTGATTACTGAAAAGTTCGATTCAATCATCACTCCGAATGCCCCCCCCCCCC
>NW_017100140.1:1593902-1597779 GCF_001263275.1 Habropoda laboriosa | reverse complement strand
ATCCCCTACTCGTCGATTTCACGTCCTCACGCTTCACCCCAACGAAACGTCTCTAGAATCAAGCGAGCGCCCGTCGAATTTCACCGGAGTCCGTTGAAAATTCAGGTACGCCTAAACCCTCGAATCATCCTCTCGGCATTATTAGCCGGTAGCGGCGAGTGATATTACTATGCGGTGTACACTTACTAGAGCCGCGGATGTCGGAAAGTTATGGAATGGCTGGCCCTGTAATTTACCTACTAAGTGTTTGCGTACCTGGGGCCGGGCGCAGTATGTAAAGTTAACTAATTAAACACTTAGCCGAAGTTTCGAACAAATTAAACGAATGCCAGTCCTTCTCTCCTCCCCTTCCTTCTCCACCTTTCTCTCTCTCTCTCTCTCCCCCTCTCTAACCCTTTTTAGCCCGCGTCATTAAACATTCCTCCAAGTTTTTATTAGCCTCATCTCTCCCTTCCTTTTTTTTCTCTCCCCCTTTCTCTCTCTACCCTTCCATCTCGTTCTGTTTCTTGTTTCGCCGTACACTGGCGCATAATTACGGCCGGCGTTTTTTTCGAGATTCCTCGAAACGCGAGATATTATCGCCCAGCCAGGGGGAATTACGGCGACGCGAGGAGCGAAGGGGTGGAGGAGGGAACGTTTAGAAGGCTCATTCCAGTCCGGTGGGCTCTTTAAACTCGCCTTAAGAAGACGTTTAGGCCGGCCCCCTTTTCTTTTTCTTTTCATTATCCTCTCTCGGTGATTCGGGCGGACGTTTGCTGAGACGAGGGAAAAAAGGGAGAGAGAGAGGGGTTGGTTCGCTGGGTAATTTCATTGGGGAAGAATCGAGGTTCGTTGGAAGTTTAATTGGTCGATGTTTGGATAAATTAAGTTTTTGATCGTATCCTCGGGGAGAATACCGGGTGGATCGTAAGTTGCTTCCACCTTTTCATTATTGAATTAACTTTTATATGTTGAAACGAACATTTTTTTCAAACTTATACATTTTCTGTTGGAAATGGGCGATTGAAATTAAATTGTCTTTGCAACTGCTAATATTCAATTTATTCTACGACTCAGAAGAAACGTGTTTACTATTTGAAATGCTCCGTCGAACTGTCTCTGGATACCTAAAAGGAAAAGCTGGGGTCCGTTTGTATCCACGAACTGTTTACTCTATTTGTTCGGTCATAAACGGCCAAACAGTTTTCTAAAGGCACGACAGGACGATGATTTTATGACGTGTCCAAAACTCGAAGACTCGCACATCCGGACATCTCATGCACTAAGCCTACCTGGCGACCAGAATTCCGTTATTTCTTACCCCGATGTAACAAATAGTTTGCAACAGTTGCCCCACTCCTTCGACAAGACCATCACCCTCGAAAACGCAGGAACACCGGTCGACACACTTGAACCACCTCCTACACAACTCCAAACGAATCAAACACAGACACCAAGTTTATAAAACAGCATACACAGACACCCTTAGGGTCAGATACAGGTGCCTCCTCCCCCGGGCCCGTGCACTCGGGTTCCTCGGGGTCGTGAACTCCCGTGCCGCGGCCGATGGAAAAAGTCGGAAACCCCCCTTTTTTGGGTTTTTCTCAGGGGTTGCCGCGTGAATTTCCACCGCGCACGTGACCTCTTCACGGGGGGTACGGTACCTCGGTCTGGCGGCCGAGTGTAATTGAACGAGTTTACGACGATAATCCGCCAGACCGAGGTTTCGTCGCGATTTCTTGCGAGGCAACAGCCTCGATCGACCGTGTTTTTGCACGAGTTCGCGATGCAACTATTTTACTAAAGACGGCGCGTTAGTGAAGGTCGTAACTCTTCACTCCGATGTTTCGACACCGCGTATCGTACAGTGTTTTTCCTTACGAACGTTTCCGGAGGTAAGGAATGATACTTGAGATGTGTCTTTTGGTTTTACTTGTCCTCGTGAAGTGTCCTTTTTGAACTCTTTATTGTGATTGGATATTAGGAAACTAGTGGAAGGAGAACGTGAGGGTGAAGGTGGCGGGCAAAAGTTGAAATAATTTGGGGAAAACCCGGAAAAGGGAACATGACCAGGATGCGACTTGAACTGCTTTACGGTAGGGAAGGAATTTGTTAGGGGCTAGGAAGACGGCTGGAAAGGACTGTTTATTAGTTTATGATGCGTTACTGGCCGGTGGGCTGCGCGACCGGACAAGGACAATCGTACAGACCGTATTTGTGACTTTCCCTATTCTAGAGTTTCTTTCTGAAAGAAGTTTCCCGTGTTCCTTACAATATACCAAAAAATTCGAATACCCCTAGTCATTAGCGTAGAATTGTAATCGAACAAATCGTCATAGATAGAGCACAGTGTACGTATCTGAGCAAACATTCTAAACGTGACTTCGATACGCGAGCGGATAAATTTCCAGTAAATTTCGCCGGCGAGGCCGGGGATGCAAACGATCGATAAACCGGTTATAATGCTTTAAATTTTAACGCTGATCCCCACGGCGTGCCTGTAACATTATTATCGCCGCGTTGTTGGCGACGCACGTGTGTACGGAACGCTTAATAGCGAAAACGCCTGCCTCTTCACCCCTACTTCCACTCCCTCGACGTCCCTCTTCATCCTCCTCGATGAATAGTTTGAAGGCGTCGATCGCGAAACTTGTTCGTAACTTCCGCCCGTTGTAACCAGCCATTCCACGCTCCTTACCCGTTCTTTTCGAAAGAGGCTTTCCTCTACTCTCTTCCACGCTTCGTTCCACACCTCATCGGCCCTTTTTTCAACCTATTTGCACGCGGTTTACGAGCCTTCGCGGTGAATCCAGCGATTTTTTTCAGGTAGGTAAATAGTGTGGAGAACGAGCGATGGGAGATGGGAACGATTAATGGGAATTTGAGGTTGAGAAAAGTTGACGTTGGAATGAGTTTTTTTTTTTTGAGATGTTAATTGATTTGTATGTAATGTTATATTGAAGTGTCGTCTTTTGTGAGGACAATGTGGGGACACTTGAGGGAAGCTGGATTCTGAAGAATTTGAAGGAATTTGGTTGGGACAGGATGTTTAATTTAGCTTGCAGTTGAGACGTTGCAACTGTAAATTGTCATATCTTTGGAATTAGAAGTGTAGTCTCTGGAATTGTTTAAGTGGGAGGAAATGATAAGCGTGAGGAACGTCAAAAGTGTCTTGGATTACTTTTTTGGAACAAAGCGAAGAAATTGTGAAAAAAATTTTGATTGGTAATTACACGAATTGAAAGAAATCAGTGACACTGTAATTATTTTGAAAGTCCTAAATTACTTTTTTGGAACAGAGCCGAGAAATTGTGAACAAATTTTGATTAATAATTACACACATTGAAAGAAATCAATTGCTGTAAAATTGTTTTTAAAGAGTCTTAAACTACTTTTCTGGAACAGAGCCGAGAAATTGTGAAGAAAGATTTTATTAATAATTACACACCTTGGAAGAAATCAATGGCAGTAAAATTATTTTGATAAAATTTAACAAAATACTAAAATAATTCCATAAACTGTTTTAAATGAACGTCAAAAAGAAACGTCAAAAGTGTCTTCGATTATTTGTTTAAACCAAAGCAAAGATTGATTAATAATTACACACACTGAAAGAACCCAGTGACGCTACAATTCTTCCTAAAATGATCTAAACCACTTTTTTTTTTTAACAAAGCAAAGAAATTTCGATTAATAATTACGCGTACTGAAAGAAATCAACGACACTGAAACTATATCGATAGAAAAGGCAATAAACAAAAACAATTCGACAGACCGTGGTATATTAATTAATACACGACACTGTTTAGGTAATTTCGACCGAAAACCAAACCGCGATAGGTTTACTAATTACGTACAAGGGTTAAGTGGTATCGTTTACTTGGAAGCGTCTGACCAT
>NW_017100140.1:1591243-1593739 GCF_001263275.1 Habropoda laboriosa | reverse complement strand
ATTGGCCATATTGACGCAACAAGAAATTCCAATTTAGCCCAGAGGGAACTCTCCTAGCCGGTTCTATAAAACTGCAAACTGCTGATTCACGCCGGGTACCGATCTAATCGTGCCCGCCCACGTTCCAACGAAACTGGTAGCCAGTTTTATGAACGGTTCGCACGAAGAACGGATCGATAGGTAACGCGAATCGGAAGAAATTAAGAGTTACGATCGGACCTCGCAGCCGGTTTATTACGAATGGCCGCGGGTCACGTGTGTCTCGCGACCCTAAGTCAGCGAATAGGACTATGGCTGTTAGTTAGAAGACGAGAGAGAGTGAAGAGTAGTTAAGTAGAATATAGTCACACATAGTCAGACACGTGCTTTGGACTCAAATACTTTATTATTTATATTTATTAAACATAGTGAAGTATTTTGCGGAAACACGTGTATTGATCTGAACAGTTTATTACTTGTAAATATTTATTAAAAATGGTGAAATATTCTGTAGAAAATCAGAGTAAGAATTTGATATAAATAATTGACCACCCAAATTTTGTCTTTATTATTGTTTTATATGACTACTTGTGTTTATTGAAAATGGTGAAATATTCTGTAGGAAAGTAGAATAAGAATGTGACGTGACATAAATAATCAACCACCCAAATTTGTTTCTTTATTCAAAAATTCGATCTCACTACTCATATTCATTAGAAATAGCAAAATATTCTGTAGAAACAGTGGAATGAAAGTCTGACACGAGATAATTATTTGACCACCCAAATTTGTTTCTTCATTCAAAAATTCGATCTCACTAACTCATATTTATTAAAAAATAGTGAAATATTTTTTAGAAAATTAAAATAAAAATCTGACGTGAAATTTATCCAAAGAATTTTTAATTATAAAATAATTATCAAATCCCTCATTTCTTCCTTGGAAACTTAAACAAAGTTTCTCACGGAAATAAAGAATATCGCGAATGAGATACCCACTTTTTCGTCATTCGACTTGAAAAACGAATCTAACATTCTCACAATAACCTCGTTATCGTAATCAAAGATTTACCTTACCCACACCCAGGCATTAGCATTCTTTTTCGAAGGTTTAATTTCATCGAGTGCCCTATACGAACCTCCTCGCTGTTCCCTCTGCGGTTATTAAATTACCTCAGAACTGAGAATCCCGCGGGACCTCAGCTCGGAGAGTATCGATGACCCGTGTCGGAGTCGATTGCAGTTTTAAATTGTTCCGGAACTATCGATAACTCTCCATGCAACAGAGAATCACCTACATCTACCAAAGTTTGCTCGCAGCTTGTCAGACGAGAATAGAAAATATGTAAAAATTGGAAAACACCGAAATGTTTCTCCCTATTTCTCTCGGTTTATTGGATGAAATACTTTCTTTTAGGAATTTTTTATTACTATTGCGAAATTATCAGGACGATGTAAATTGCTCTCGATACTTGTGCAATGTTGATTCGAGGGTTGTTACTTAAATATTTACACGCTCGATTTGTTCACAATATTCTCGATCTTAGTAAACAGTTTAATTTGCATATGTACGTACGTACGAAGTTAATACTTACGGTGTATTCTTAGTGAAGTTCCGTTTCGATTTCGAGATTAATTTCACTCTGTAAAATTGCTGATTAATGTTACGGTGAATCGTTGCAGAAATAATATCGCGATGGAGAAAAACGTGTTGAAAATAGAAATTGAAAAATTAGTGAGCGAATAGAAGACAAAATTGTAGAAAAAGAAGGAGTATAGGTCAATGATTAATAGCTACAAACATATATTTGTACCAAGCGATTATCACCTTTTCAAGCATTTGCAAAATTTTCTTGATGGTACAAAACTGGCCTCAAGAGAGGCTTGTGAAAATGAGCTGGTCAAGTTTTTTACCAATAGGGACGAGGACTTCTTCAACCGCGGAATTATGAAATTGCCTTCAAAATGGACAAAAGTTATCGAACAAAACGGCGCATATTTGATCGAAATCGAATAATCCTAACTATGTTAATTTCATCGTCGAAATAAAGCGAAAAAGCGCTCAGAACTTTTTACTTAACCTGATATTTCGAAAATTAGGTAATATTATTACTATCGTAACAAAGAAAAATTACACAATTAAATTAATATCACAACAACGAAAAATTACTCAATTTTCTTAATACCGCAGCAATAAAAAATTGCGTAATATTATTTATATTACAACTACGAGAAATTATAGAATATTATTATCAAAACAATGAAAAATTATACGATGTTCTTAATGTCACAACGAAAAATTACACAACATTCTTGTGGGATCAGAAATATAAATAGATGTTTATTTTAGAAAATGTAAGAATAACTATAATACTATTTTCCAAACACACTGTCTCCTCATCCCTCGCACGCCGTACTTTATAGCCAGGCCCTTCGTGGGCCTCTCGTTGGGCCTGGCTATCGTCGCTCGTCGCCCGCTTTCTCTCTCATGCTCGCCACATTTGCTTGAAACTACTCT
>NW_017100140.1:1585388-1591137 GCF_001263275.1 Habropoda laboriosa | reverse complement strand
CGGAGCCGCAGGGGGCCCTAGACAAGGCCCCACCCCACGGCTCGCAGGGCCCGAACGGCCGAAGAAGCGTATAAAAACGGGGAAAAGGGCAGCGGTACACACATTACCTAACCTAGCCCTCGACGAGCGAACCAACGTCACTTTAATATCTGTCGTTTTAAGCCCCTTGTAATTCTTTACTCTTACAATTCCAGCAACGTAAAATCGTGTGAAACTATTAATATCGTAAGAACGAAAATTGACATAATATTTCACCGTTACAGCAACGAAAAATGACACAATATTGCTAATATCGCAGCAAAGAAGAATTACACAAAATTACTAACACCACAGCAACGTAAAATTGCAGAACATTATTAAATATCGCAACAACGAACAGTGACATAACGTTACAGCAACTTTCCGCAAAAATATGTTCCGTTCGTGTAAGAAAAGCCCGGCAGCTCAAAGTGGAGAAATCGTAAAAAGATCATAAGGCGGGAGCGTGAACAGAAGGCAACGGTTCGAGGCGGAAAGAAACACGCGTGTGCAGTTGTGTCAGGCGTCGCTAAAAATATCAGCGTCAGCTCGTCGGCAAGGAAAAACGAAGAGAAATGTTTCGTAACTGGCGGAAGGCAGGAACGTGGAGAAGAGAGGGGTTCGAAGCGGAGAACAATATTCCCTCCCCTCCGTTTCGTGTTAGACTCTGCCGCTGCTTGCTGCCTCGCTTTTTCTGAAAAGATATTAAATCCAAACGTACTCGAGCCGGTAAAAATTTATTTAACGCTGTTCGTTATTCAAGCCAAGACCGTGAAAGGTTTCGCCGCGTACTCAAAGACCTTCCCTTACTTCCGGAAGCTTCTTAGTTTCTTCCTCCTCCGCGTTGCCCGGAGAAGAAAATCTCTTCTCCAGTCGTAAGGGGGAGAGAGAAGAAGAAATATTTCTCTGCCAGGGTTATCGAGCACTTACTACCGAGGCTCACAGGGCCAACACCGATGTTTCTTTTTCGTTTAGTTGCAAACTTCTCCTGACGTCTTGTCGACGTGGGAAAGGGTTTCAAACAGAATTCACGTCGATTCACCTTGGTTAGGTCCACTGGTTACACTATTTTCTATAATTTGAATTCGATACTGGTCTCTTGGTGAGACTTCTAATTTGAACCTTGCCTTGTGGCCTTCTCTCTTGAACTGTGCCTTGTGGCCTTATATCTTGAACTGTCGCAAGCCTTCGTGGTCCGTCTCCACTGCGTTTCTCGCCGTGCTCTACGGCTAGTTCTGGTGATCTAGCTGGCCAACAGATTCTTGAACCGCGACCTATCCACCGATGCCTTGAAGTAAATGGAAATCAGTTTGAACATTTGTTTGAATAAAGATTTTGCCCAAAATACACTGAATGTTCACTTTCTATTGCGTCGTGGAGTATCCACCGATGCCTTGAAGTAAATGGAAATCAGTTTGAACATTTGTTTGAATAAAGATTTTGCTCAAAATACACTGAATGTTCACTTTCTATTGCGTCGTGGACTTTGATCAACTGTTATGACCAGGAGTCTGGCGCAGGTTGTTGATAGTTCTCGCTGGTTCGGGGTGGAATGAAACTTGGTTGTTGGGTTAGATGCTTTTTTTTTATTAGATGTTTTTCTTTCGGTTCGTTGAGATAGATGTTGATGAATGATTTGCTCTCGGATCGTTGATAGATGTTTAGTTGAGATTCGGTTATTCCTTTTTTTTGACGAAGTGTCTCGTGCACTCGTTGTACTGTTAATGTGCTGTTTTGAGGTGTGTAGATGTATATATAGGGATCAGGTTGGTTCTGATTGGTGGTTGTATTATGGAGATGGAAAACGTGGTGTGTTCGGCTATTGGTCGACGAAAACTGTGACCTTTTGGTGACGAATGTTTTATGGTCCCGAGTGTTTTTGGGACCTATTGTCCGAATGTCGCGCTAGTGAGTCCACGGGGGTATATGGCGGTCTTCCGAACGTCGGTACCTCGGTCTGGCGGCCAAATGTGACTAAGTGGCTTATTACTATAATCCGCCGAACCGAGACCTAACCTAACACTTTCCAATTCTTCTTTCAATTATTGTGCGCGCTAGGCGGAAGGCTCGGCTAGTCTGCGTTCGTAACACATCTAAAATTAGTTTAAGTATTATCGGCTGAATAAATATAATTTTGTTAAACAACTTTGCGAGTAATCATTTACACCACGTCACTTCTGAAATCCCTAAGGATCCTTCCGACGAAACGCGAAAATGTCGGAACAAATAGGAACGCGACGAAGGCATGATAATACAATCGAAATAATCCGGATTATCGAGAAAAGCGGAGGGGTGTGTGTGTGTGCGGAGAGGTTGAAAAGTCACGGAGCAATCGAATCTCTGGCGTTTTAATACCTCGCATATAAAATTTACTCGGGCAAACGGCGGGCACGCATTAATACCGTGCGGATTCACGGTTTGATTAACGACCGAGCCGCGTGAACATTCCATCTACGAACAGCCCTCGAAAACGTTATTCAAAAGTGCTTTGACGCGCTACCAATTTCCCTCCTCTCTTCCAATTAATTCGCGGCCGGTTCACCGATCGATCGAGGAGAGAGGGACGAGGAATGATTCGCGCCTTCCAGAACCAAACCTGATTCGATATAATTACTCCAACTGTGATTTTTATTCGATTAGACCGGCGCATACACGTGTGTTGCACACGTTCGTTTCACAGGAGAGACTGCGATCGATTGAACCGAATGTTTTTCTGGATGTTGGAAAATATCTTTGTAGGAATTGGAAATTTAGAGTTTAAGGGGTTGAAGGATTGAGTTGCGGCAATTGTTGTTGGAGAAGTAGGTGTGCTCTTTGGTTTTTGTAATGTTGTTTTAAAGGGAGGGTTTGAAATTTAAGTAGTGTAACATTGAAAGAGCGATACGAGTGGTATAATTTTCACTGTGAAATTGTATTTGTAGTCAAACGTTTGTTAGGAATGCTGAGACACTTTGGGTACGAATGGTAAAGTGTGAAATTTAAATAATAAGATGTGAAATAATTTTGATTATAAAATTCGATTCGTAACGAGATATTTGTTGTGAATGCTGAGACACTTTAGGTATGAATAATAAAGTGAGAAATTTGAATGATAATGAAATAGTAATAAAAAGTGAAATAAATTTAATGGTAAAATTCCAATTCTAATGAGATATTTATTGCGAACGCTGAGACGCGTTAATTTTGAATAATCAAGTAAATTTACCATAAAATTTCATTTTGACGAAACGCAATATTTTGATAATATTCTTCTAAGAATAATAGAAAAGAATGAACAGGCCTCTGTAAGGGTTAAGCTTCACAGTTTCAAAATAAATGACGAATAATCGCTATATTTATTCCTTAGCATATTTCACTCCACCCTTAAAAATTTGGGCATTATTCGAATTTAATCTTATTCGAATAAAATTTCTTCGAAATTTTTCCAAAAACGAATAATTTTTCTCGAATAAAATTGTTACTCATTATTCACGAATGAATCCGAAATAAATCGAAACAAAGTCCGTCCAACTCTCCACTCTTCGTGTCAGTTCAAACATTTCAATGATTTTCCAAGAATGGCCATCGCTAAAGTCACAAAAATAACGCGAAAATTAAAACGATCGCGGTCAGCCTGTATCTTCCTAGTGAAACTTGTACAATGTAAGGGCATCGATGTAATTGGCCGAGGCGTAAAAGCTCGAAACGTCCCGGTCTCACGTCGTTTCTCCAAGCGTCCGCGACATCACACGTCGAGAACCGCTAAAGAATGTTCCCGGGTATCATGAAAATTTCTCCGGCTACGCGGAAAGTCGTTTAAAAACTAATCTCACGGCCATTAAAAAGTTGTAACGAGTCGTCTAACTTTCAACCTCGTCCTTCGCCCTCCCCTCCTCCTACTTCACATCTTCGCCGCCGGATCCCACCGCGATCCTCCGAAAAATATCTCCCCGTCAAACGTACTCGAAAGTTTAACTCCTCATTCGCTGTTAGAGACGATGGAGAAGAACGTCATATCTATTTAAGTGTGGCTTTCTTCTTCGTATCGTTTACGGCACGTGAGCGTGGTTTTCATTTTGTGAACGATTTTCAACCCTTTCGCGATCGAATATTCTATTTTTAACCCCTTCGTGATGGAGTATTTTTTATTTTAACACTTTCGTGACCGAATATATGTATATATTTTTAACCCTCTCGCGATCGAGTATTTTTATTTTAACCCTTTCGCAATGGAACGTATTTGCTTTTAACCCTTTCGCGATCAAATATTCTTTTTTAACCCTTTTGGGATCGAATTTATATATTTTTAGCACTTTCGTGATCGAATATATGTATATGTTTTTAACCCTCTCGCGATTGAGTGTTTTTTAACACTTTCGTGATCGAATATAGTATTTTTAACACTTTCGAGATTGAATATATATATATTTCTAACCCTTTCGCGATCGAATATATTTTTAACCCTTTCGTGATCGAATATATATTTTTAACACTTTCGCCATCGAATATATATATATTTTTAACACTTTCGTGATCGAATATAGTATTTTTAACACTTTCGAGATTGAATATATATATATTTCTAACCCTTTTGGGATCGAATATAGTATTTTTAACCCTTTCGAGATTGAATATATATATTTTTAACCCTTTCGCGATCGAATATATATATTTTTAACCCTTTCGCGATCGAATATATATATATATTTTTAACACTTTCGTGATCGAATATAGTATTTTTAACACTTTCGAGATTGAATATATATATTTTTAACCCTTTCGGGATCGAATATATTATTTTTAACCCTTTCGAGATTATATATATATAGTTTTAACCCTTTCGCGATCGAATATATATATTTTTAACCCTTTCGCGATCGAATATATATTTTTGACCCTTTTGTGATCGAATATTCCTTTTTTAACCCTTCCATGACCGATTATCCTTTTTTAACCCCTTAACCTGTCATTTCTTTTCTGACTATGCATCTAAGCGTCAGCCATTTACCGTTTCAGTACTGTATCAGGTAACAGAAGCTAATTAATTACCTTTGGTAATCCTCAGTCTTACAAATTCAAACGAAAGATCATTTTTCTTACTAATATAACAATTTTTTTCACATCTTCACCAGAATCTCTGCCACAAGTCTGACACGGTGTTACAGATTAAATTTGTTACTTATTTATGTTAATACATTCTGGTTATGTGCGTTGTTGGATATTTTGTTTTTGAAGAACCGGTATATTTTTGCAAAAATTCGATTCGGTGTTTTGCAAATTAATCTACAGGTTTATATGGAGTTTGGAATGTAGAATAACAGGTTGCAGACGAGAGTGTGAAACAACGATACGTTTGTCGTAATATTGTAGCGAATCTGTAATACAGAACGAAAACTTGGTTAATTGAATTTTTTTCTGTGTTAGTGCATGTTGTGTTTTTTTTTTTTCTGAAAGAATACAGCTTCATAAGAGAAATATTTATGATCGTAATGGAACAATTTTTGTATCAATGTAATTTGAAATACCTATCTTTTGTCTATTCTACTGAAAAACACACGATCGAGTTACCGTTGCAATTAGCTGATAATTAATATTCATTTTTTCTGTGTAATGAAAAAACCAAGCAATTTCGAAAAAAGCTATGCTTCCAAGAAAATTAATTTCGCGACCGTTTAACATCGACTCTACCCTCAATTTCATATAACTCGGAGATTAATGTTGCAGGAAATTTCAATAAATTAAAATAGCAAAT
>NW_017100140.1:1582715-1585377 GCF_001263275.1 Habropoda laboriosa | reverse complement strand
CCCTCTAAAAAATTCTCGCCTACCTTACAATCCACACAGATTCAAAACTTTTACCCAAAATTATACACAGAGCCTCAAACATATTTTTCAAGCCCATGTCTGACCGTTCGCGGACCAATTCTACTTACACAGTAGTCTTCTCCACGAAAAGACCGACGATACGAGTCGACACTTGCCAGAAAAATCATTCTCACTAAGAATCAACGAAAAAAAGAAACAAAAAATCCTTCATTTCTGTACACGAACGATGGTTTTATTAGCAAAAGAATGTCTCCCAGGAGAGAGTTACGTTGCACGATGCAAGTACAAAGAGAGACACCGGCTCTCGGCTGCTTTGTCCCGCGGTAAACGGTTCATCGATAGCTTGGAACGTTCGTACCGTCGTCCGCACGGTATCGAGGACGTATTGTCGCTTTCGAACGGCGATTGGGGGAGAGGTAGACGACGTCTAATCTTTATCCGTTCGCCATTAAGGCGAGAATGTCGCGGGCGACGACAAGGAGACAAGTCAATAAAGCGACGGACACAAAGAACGTGGAATAAAAGAAAGGGAGAAGAGATGAGAAGAAAAAAAAAAAAAGAAGAGAAGTTTTGCCTGAAGGACAAATAAGTTGGGTTATAAAGCAGCTGCTCGTAATATAAAAGACGACTGGCGGAATAGGTTTGGTGTGTTGGTAAACGTCGAGTAAAGAATAGAGGATGAGAAGGAGGAGAAATCAGCTGCAGGAGAGACCACGTCGAAGCAACGAAACGTGAAGAGTTCGAAACAAAAAGCTAGAGGAAACACCATTGCGGAATATTACATTCCTTTCCGTTTTCTCCGATGATGGGCCACGGTTCTCTGCATCGCTGTGGAGGACGGTATCTTGTGGCGAAACTGGTAGGTACTGTTAAAAATCACGTGGAACGAGATGGAAATGGTAAATCACGATGTCGAGGTGGAATAAGTAGAATAGGAGTGTTTGTGGTCAGACGAGATTGTTGAAGTTGCGTGGTCGAGGGAAAGTTTTTGCTGCTTTAGCTGCGATTATTCTGGATGATAATTTATCGTTAATAATTCGATGCAAGGTAGAGCAACATTTGGAAGTTTCTCGGAAATTTCATTCTGCGGTTAATATTCCTCTTTTGTATATTCGAGGGGTTTCTCCACTGTGGAAAATTTGGCGATCTTTAGGAATTTTTTGAGGGAAACGTGTGCGATGGATTAGTGTGAAACTTTGTGGGGTTGTTGAAGTATGTTTCTTGAATGCTCAGAATTTTTTTCGCGTTGAAATATTTATTTGTTTAAGAGTGATAATAATTGTACTGAAGCGCCTGAAAAAAGTAGATTCTTTTTCGATCGTCACACTAGGGAGATCCCTTAATCTAAAAATTCTCAAAATTCCAATCTCCAATAGAAGACCAGTGCAATTTTTTTTCTCCTCGAAATTTCGTTTTCCATTTTTTCTTTTTTTCTTGATACAGTATCGCGTGGTATATCGAACGTGTGATCAGAGTAGGGAGATCCCTTGATCTAAAATTCTATCCTCTGTAAATTCTAATCGCCAATAGAAGATAATTGCAATTTGTTTTCTCCTCGAAATTTTCTTTTTTTCTTAATATAGTATCGCGTGGTATGTCGAACGTGTGATCTAAAAACTTTAATCTGAAAACTCTCAAAATTCTAATCGCCAATAGGAGATAATTGCAATTCTCTTTCTCCTCGAAATTTCGTTTTCTTTTATTTTCTCTTTGTCTTAATACAACATCGCTCGGTATATCGAAAGTGTGATCAGAGTAGGGAGGATCCCCTAATCTAAAATCTCTCAAATTTCTAATCGCCCATAGGTGATCGTTGCAATTATTTCTCTCTTCGAAATTTGTTTTTTAAACATTTTTTTGCTTCTCAATATATAATAGTATCGCGTGGTACATCGAACGTGTGATCAGAGTAGAGAGATCTCCCAATCTAAAAATTCTGAAAATCCTAATCTTCCGATAGAAGACAATCGCATTTTTTTTCTCCTCTTTTTTTCATTTTTTCTTAATATAGCGCGACCACGTTGCTAGCACGCAGCATCTCCACTGTCAGTCTCAATCTGGTTCGACTGGTCGCGGTATTAAATTACAGCGAACCGTCCGGCACACGCTTCTTGCCAAAAGCTCTGGCCGCATCGATCGACCCGTAGCTAATTGTCAATTTCCTGGCCGATAAATCATGCAGGCCAGCTCGCGACCGCTTGCCCGCGAGATTGCCAGACACTGTATTATCGGTACAATTGTTGTAGTTAGACCTGGCGCGAGCAATTACGCGGATCTCACTGTCGTTCTACCGTGTCGTTTAATTTTCGCTCGATACAGCGCATCGTGAAATCACCATTGAAACAGGCAACTCTTTCTTTCACTCTTTCAAGATTTTTAACACGTTTCTTCGTAAAATAACTTTCGTAGGCCGTTAATAATTTAAAATGTGAAATGGAAAATAGAAAAATTGAAATTAGACCGTGTGAAAGGTTGAAATTTTTGGGATAACATTCACTGTGCGCTATAATTAACGCAAAATTAATATTAATATTAATCCTCTATGGGCCCGTGTAACTTTCAAGTCACATACTAATATATCGATATTTTATTAAATAATTGAACTTTTTTCCATAAGATGGCGTAAACGCCTTGTTGCACT
>NW_017100140.1:1572785-1582435 GCF_001263275.1 Habropoda laboriosa | reverse complement strand
TTCGGTCTTATAAATTAAAATTTAAAGTTGGAATAAAAAATTTAAATTCGAGAATCATTTCAATTATAATTACTTCAAAAATAGAAAATACTTGGAATTCACCTACTTCCAACGTTATCATTATTGCAAATTCGCGCAGACTATTCCCAGATATTTCCATGAAAGTCACCTAAAGAATTGAAGAGATCCTGTAAGCCTGAAAGCATTTCCAACATTCGTTAATTGACGTTGCATGTTCAGAAATGTGTTCCAAGTGTTTCACAGTCTCGTCTGAAAAAGTGGAGTTTCTCCAGTGATCTTTAGTCGTTGTCAAACGAACTAATATTTCCGCATGTTGAAAGTGTTCCATATTCTTTCGCTATCCTCCACGCGGCGAGGCCTGATTTACGTGTCAGAGACATCGAAGTCTACTTTGATCAGATGTAATCTCTCACACGAGACAGAAATTAAAACGGACAGGTTACTCTGAAAGTGTTTCAATCGAGTTACCCCGAGGAAGTTCAAGAGTCTTTTATCATCGCGAGGAATCGCTCGAGGATCGTTTGTGGACCGATTAATCGACAAGTGGAGCTCATGTACTTCCATGGAACTTCGTAACCGAGCTATACATCAGTTTAAACCTCAAAGTAACCTCTTTTACGCGATGAGTTTGCATCAGATTGATGCGATGCTTTTTGAAACCTTCAATGGTCAAAGGCTTTAAACGAGATCTTTAAAGCTTTTAAATAAACGAGCTTGCACATATATTTTTTCATTATACAAAAGATACTCCTCATTATCATGCGCCATTATTTTTTTTGTTTCTTTGCTAACCTGAAAATTCTATCCAAGTTTTGGAGCTTTTCATGCTACGAAATGTGTTGTAAATAGAAAATGGCCGATGGACCAACTTTTATCATTACTTTGCACGAGTATTTTTTCCTAACCTCGAAATTTTGTTCAAGTTTTGAATCATAACAAAGTAGGAAATGTGTTATAAATAGAAAATGGCTAACGGACCAACTTTCATATTTATTTTGCACAATTATTTATTCCTAACCTCAAAATTCTGTCGAAATTTTAAATCCTTTCAAAGTAGGAAATGTGTTGTAAATAGAAAATAGCAGGTGAATCAATTTTCCTGATTATCTTGCACAATTATTTTCTCCTAACCTCAAAATTATGTTCAAATTTGGAATCGTCTCAAAGTAGGAAATGTGTTGCAAACAGAAAATGCAATTTTCATCAATATTTCTCCCTAACCTCAAAATTCAATCTAGGTTTCGAATCTTTTCACAGTAGGAAATGTGTTGCAAATAGAAAATAGCTAATGAACCAATTTTTATCATTATTTTTTCTTAACCTCAAAATTCTATCGAGGTTTCGAATCTTTTCAAAGTGTGAAATGTGTTGTAAATAAAAAATGGTTAACGAACCAATTTTCATTATTATTTTCCATCATTATGTTTTCCTAACCTCAAAATTCTATCTAGGTTTTGAATATTCTCAAAGTAGGAAATGTGTTGCAAATAGAAAATGGCTAATGGACCAATTTTCATCATCGTGTCTCTCTAACCTCAAAATTCAATCCAAATTTTGAATCTTCTCACAGCAGATGTGTTGTAAATACAAAATGGCTAACGCACCAATTTTCACTGGAATTCTAAATTTCTCGACAAAGCAGCAGAATTCTTCAATTTTCCACGAAACTCGACTCTTTAGGTTAACGAGGTGGGAAATTCACGGAGAAACCTCGGGGGAGAACTCGCGTGTTCAGGTGTCACTTTAACGATTGTATTTCGACTAACGATCACGAAGAATCAAAGGGTTGGCCGGTTCTACTTATTTTCAAAATCGAAACGCGCTAACGAACGGCGGTTTTTTTTTGTTTTCCTTTCTTTCTTTTTTTTTTTCTTTTTTTGCAAAAAAGACTATTCACGCGATTCACAGCGATTAGCATCGTTATCGTCGCGTAAACACCGTCTTTACCGGCGAGGTGCGCGAACAATGGCATATTCCTGGTCTAATGGCCGTGTGTATCATGGTATCTCAGTGCCATTAGAACGGGTCGCTCGCGCGCGTGCTTCGAATGTGCGTTAAACATCCGCGGTAATTACTTCAAATTACTTCCCCTTTGCCGTTGCATGCGTGTAATTGTCGCTGGGTATGAAAAAGGGGATGTGAAGGGAGTTTCAGGTGTAACTATGGTATAATATCTGTCCTTTCTTCTTTTATTGTTCGCTGCTTGAAGGTAAACACCTCTCGAAAATGATCTTTTGAAATTCCGTAGAACATTCTTAATTGATTAATTTACAATATTAAATTACAGTATTCTCAAATTTCCTCTTAGGTTCTCTACATATATATTTTTCAATAAAATTTTTTCAACTCGCAAAATTTTAGAGAAATAAAATTCTGCAGAATATTCTCAATAGATTCACTTACAATATTAAATTACACTATTCTCATCTAGATTTATAAAATTTTACAGAATATTTTTCGTCTCGTAAAATTCTGCAGAATATTCACAATAAATCAACTTCGAGTATCCTCAAATTTCCTAGATTTTCCATATATTTTTCACTGAAATTTCTAATCTTGCAAAATTTGACACAATATTCTCGGTAAAATTTCTTTTTCGATCTTATAAAATTCTACAGAATATTCACAATAGATCAACTTGCAATATTAACTTACACTGTTCTCAGATTTCCTCTTAGATTCTCAATACACATATTTTTCAACAAAATCATTTTTATCTCCCAAAATTTTACAGAATATTCTCAATACACCTCCCGGTAAAATTTCTTCCTTTGTCTTCTAAACTTCAGCAGAACGTTCTCTTTCCCCGGATTTCCACAAAGACGAAAGGGAAAAGAAGAGACACGCGTACCAGTGTCTCGATCAATTATTCACATTCACGCCCGCACAAAGAGTCCAGCGTACCTTTAAAACACCCGCGAGAAACGTAAAAGAGAGAAAGGGATTGAGTATCGGTTCTACCCTTATCGCGCATCGAGCAGTTCGGTTTTACGCCGGCGATTAATTTCCACTTAGCTCGGGCCGCTTTTAACCTGTTCCCCCGGCGGTTTTACAGCAAGTTCGCCATAAGGTACCGACACAAGTGACCCTGTAAACGATTCCGGCAGAAATAGCGAGGCAGCGAAGGAAACAACGGCGGATAATGACCCAAGCAACATTACTGAGCGAGTTAAATTGGCGAGGGTTTAACATTCGCAGCAGAGGGATGGAATAAGAAGGAGAAGAAATATAAGGGGAGTGAATGAAAGGAATTATTCGAGATTCGTTAACAGTCGCTGTACACGCTCTATCTTCCTCTGTTCTAATCTCTCTTTATCTTGGTCTCTCCTTCCCTTTGTCTAATTTTCTGTCTTTTTTTTATTTGCTCTCTCCCTCTGTCTCTTTCTCCTTTTCTATTTTTCTGCCCTACTCCCTTGTCTCTCCCTTAAAATTATTTTTTTTTATCTTTACCCCCCTTTTCCTCTTCGTAAAAATATTTTTTCTTTCATCCTGTCCCTTTTCGTCTCTCTCGAAATTATTTTTCTCTCTTTCCGTCCCTTTTCCTCTCTTTAAAAAAATGTTTTTTCTCTCCTTCTGTCCCTTCTCTCTCTCTCGAAATTATTTTTCTCTTTTTCCGTCCCTTTTCCTCTCTCTCCCTTCCTCTCTCTGATCTTCTCAAGCTTTTTGGCTTTCTCACACTCTCTCCCTCAAATTCTCCCTCTCCCTCACGTTCTCTCTTTCTCTCTTTTCCTCCCTCTTTCTCTCTTCATCTCTCCTTCTCTCTATCTCTTATTATTTCTCTCTCTAACCTTCTCAAGCTCTTTTTCCTTGCCATACTGTCTCCCTCACGATCTCTCTTCCCGATTGAATCATTCTCATTCTCTCTCTCTCTCCAAAACTCTCCGTCTCTTTCACAAGCCTCTCTTTCCCGCGAGAAGAGGTGTCAGTCCGCCCACCGGTGCTGGCCAGGTTTTCGCGAGGGGTCTGAAGCGGGATCGTTTTCATTTGCAAGCTGTTACGAGTGTAGCATCTGCTGCTAAACGCTATAAACAGCTTTACTCGACTCGTAATGGCGAAAGGTGGAGTTTAACTTTGGAATAGGGTAGCCTCGTCCTCCCTCCTACCTTACCTACCTACCCCTAACACAGCAGTACTACTCCTAGTACTCCTTCCTAATAGAATGTAAGTGCAATAATAGAGTCGCCACTTACTATCTCTACGAAAACCCTATTTCGTCTTCCAACGTCGACGTTCCTCTCGTCTCTCACTCCCTCTTCTCCTTCCTCCTCCTACTCCTCTCTTTTCTTACTACACTCGAGTCCCTCGCTCCTCCATTCTCAACTCACAACGTCCATCTTCAACTGGGCTGCTACTTCTTTCCCTTCTACTCCTCTCTCTCTCTCTCTCTCTCCCTCTTCAAGCTCTCTCGTCGACAGCGTTTGCTTTTTCCCCTTACGATAGTGGCATACTTCTAGACGCGCTTCTGTCCGTTCTCCTGTTCCGGATACAGCGTGGAACGGGAGGGAAAAATTCCTAGGTTTTACGAGCTAAAGTGATAACTAAGATGATCCAACATCCTCGTACTCCTTGCCTCTACACCAGTTGTTTCTCTCTGAATCCTCCCAGATTTGTGTCCAGTGTTATCAACGTTTCTGATACTTCTCTTTACTTTCATCTCCCAGTGAGAGAAGTATCAAAGAGCCAAGGTTTTGCAAGATTTTCGGTTAAACGCAGCGTGAGAAGTCTCTACAGAGTCTCCACACCCTTTCACCCCTTGTTTCTCTCTGAATCCTCCCAGATTTGTATCCACTTTTATCAACACTTTCGATACTTCTGTCTACTTTCCTCCCCGAGTGAGAGAAATATTAAAGGTTTTCGAAGATTTTCGGGTTAAACGCAGCGCGAGGAAGCAGTAACTGAGCTCTTTCGCTAATTAAAGTGAAAATTCCCTGGCAGGCGGGTGTGTAGAGGTCTATTCAACGAAGAGAGAAAAGTGTAGGGGAGAGAAAAAAGTAAGTTGGTTTGAAGAAATCATGAAAAATCACTCCTGGAGGATTACCTTGGTCGGCGCGGCGTGTGTACACGAGGCGTGCGCTTCAAGGTAAAAACATCACATCGAAGCTTATCGCGCTTTTAATTGCGTCGCATCTCTTCCCGGAATGCGGAGCCTCTTCTGTTCGCGTTTCCGTGGCAACAGGCCGGAAAAGAGCCTCCGGAACGTTATCGTTTTCGCTGGTGAAAAGGTGTTCGCATCATCTGCCGCGGTTCTCACGTCGGCTGGATCGCCGGAGCGAATATGTCGCTCGGTCAAGGACATCGCCTCGCTGATATTCTTTCGTCGTTATCGATCACTGCGCTGCAGTGTATTGTATCCATAGAGTTTCTTTTTTTTTTTTTTTTTTTTTTGTTGCTTTTTTTCTCTTTTAATAAGACTCACAATTTACTATAATAAAGATCTCTGCTGTCTCTCTCTCTCTTTCACGCTCTCTCCCCATTCCCTCCCTTTTCTTTTCTGTGTTTCTCTCTCTCATCAGATGTTGTATGTGCACACAGAGAGCGATCGATGAAAAACAAGTCGTATATATATAAATATTACTCCGGCGGGATAATAATCGTATGACGACGACTAGCTCTATTATAAATTACGGATCATGCTGCCGAGTCCCATGCCCAACAGCCCTGCGGCCCCGGCGACCCACACAAATACTTGGGGCGTGTCTGCCCGCCCCCCTGAGGGGGAAGGAGGGGCCACCCCGTGTGGGTCGCCACCTGTATCGATAGAGTGTGACGGAAAAGGAGAAGAATAGGAAGTAGAGAAGAGGAGACAAAGGAATTGAGAGACTAGTGCGTGGAGAGAAAGCTTGTGGTCGAGAAATGATAAGCTTAGGTTTTGGGTTAAAGTATGTAAATATAGTTGAGTTTGTGTGTACCAATTTATGGTGAATTTATTACAGCGCCATATATTAGTGTGGGAATTGTGTTATCATTGTTTGATTGTAATTGTTGTTTGTTTGATTATTTATACTTCTTGCTTCTTGTGATTTTTGGAGATGTAATTCACTCTAAATAATGCGTTCTTTCGTTCGACTATGCACTTAAGGTCTTTGGGTCTTTTTTGACCCAAAGGGTGGAACAATTTTTGTTACCAGCAGGACGTTTCAATGTAGACAATAAATTTTTGATATGATGTTAAGGGAATGTATACTTGATAACAGCAAAAATTAAAAAAGAATTAAGGGGACGATGGGTCAAAAAAGACCCGAAGATCGTACTGGGGTTGAAGAAAGGGATGGGAAGACGAATGGAGACGAGCGAGAGGTAGAAATATTAACGTGGCTAGGTGGCTGGATATAGTGGCGGAGTGAATATATTGCTTGGTCAAGGTCATCTTTTCTCTAACACTATTATACCACTATCAATCGCTGCATTGCATTATTACTATTTGGTTGTTATTGTTGTTTAGTGGAGCATTTATATTTCTGTTTACTTGAATCATTTATACTTTTCATTTTTTGCAACTTTTAGAGGTGCAATTAAACAAAGAGGTGAGAAAACGAGTAGAAAGAAGTGAGTTTTAGAAATATTGTCTCAATTTTCTCAATCTGTTTGCTAGCATTCTCACGTAATACTATTGTCAAGAACACCCAGCACTAGCTAAAACATTCAGTTCAGACTGTAATCGACAGTAGAAAAGAGCGAGTCTTAGAAATATTGTAAAATATTTGATTAGAATTTTTCCAATCTTTTTGCAAACATTCCTACGTAATACATCTTCAAGGACACTCTACGTTGGCTAATACATTCAGTTCAGACTATAATCGACAATAGCAACGAACGGAGACGTAGAAAAATTGTGTTGAGAAATATTGCAAAATATTTTATTCAAAATTTTCTGAATCTTGACGCTAATATTTTTACATAATACCATCTTCAAGGACACCCAACGCTGACTAAAACATTCAGTTCAGACTATAACCAATATTCCCGCATAGAAAAAACATACAGCAGACATGGACGATTTTCTTCACAGTGGCCAGTTAAACGGTCCAGCATTTGTATCCTTTAAAAATACCGTCTAGCATGATATTTTATTCCCGCCACGGACGAAACAAATGCTCGAGGACAGCGTCGAGCGGGGATTTGGCCGCGCGCGAATACCAGATGTAACCTGGCTTCGTGATAAATCGCTCTGGCACCCTCTCGTAAATTATTTTTACAGGCGTCGTTTGTCCGTTCTCGCGTCTTCCGACTCCGGCTATTAACCGCCACCGTCTGTAATTGCATCGAGAGAAAGGGTGAAGAAGAATACCTCGAGAAAGAGGAAATTTCTTCACCCTTAATTCTCTGTTTCCTCCTCGTCGTCTTTTTTCCCCCTTCGTTTCTGACCACTAGACTGTGAATATTCGTGCAATTATTGCACACAAAAATTTGCAAATACCTCAGATATTTCGTTCTCAAGCAAATCATTCTTTCTGCACCTAATTCTACACACCCCCCAATCATTTCCGTCTATTTTTCTTCCTTCCATTTTCAAGGGTGGAGAAAAAAATTTGCAGAATAGCGAGTGAATTATTCTGTGACCTCTTTTCAATTTAGGGACGACGAAGAGTCGAGAAACACATTTTTATGAGGAAATAAATAAATTAATTCTGTGGTTAAGGGTGAATATATTTCAAAAGAGAAATAGCACTATAGTTTTTTCTATCCTCCTCTTTCATTCCCCAATTTTTTACTTTCCATCGTGTATATAGACAGGGCGAGGCAAGCAAAGCGTGACAATTGAATTTTTCCCCGAAAATATTGGCGATATGAAACAACGTCGTTAGGAAAAATCGAAGTATTTTAGGCAACAGATTTTTCACTTATGAACACTTTCTCGTATCCCCAATATTTTTAATAAAACTCAATTCTCACGTTTCACCTACCTTACAGTATGATTGCAACACTATTTTCTTCTGTATTTTCAAATTTTATTATAATTACATAAAGTTTGCCAGCGAAACATTTCGAGCAGACAAGTGAAAATTGAGGATCATTCTTCCTCATCCTTACGACACGGGAAATAACATCCGTACGGTATTTGATTGTGCGATATTTTCAGAAGATAGCCTGCTCTCTGCGGGAGAAATTCCCGGGTAATTTAATATCCCGACCTTTTCCAGTCACTTTTTGCATTCATATTTTACAGCTATTAATTACCTTACCCCCAGATTACTCCACCTGTACTATTTATCGTATACACTAGCGGGTATAACACGCATTTTTTTTTTTTTTTTCGTTGCAATTACAATTGCACGTTTATCAATTTCTCGTTGCATCGATAAATTTGATACAAATTCGTTTAGTTAATCGTTAAACTCAATATCGAGATAAATAGTGTACGCGGATACTTTTCGGTTTTTCCTTCTTTTGCCTACTGTACTCACAATTTTCTGAAATATAACTCACCCGCCGGGCATCGTAGCTTTTTCTCCCCCGGCTAGTGCATTTTATTAGAACAATTTCGCGTGCAAGTAGTAGGAGAAGCAATTAGCCCGACGCGAACGTTCACGCAACACGGTGGCTCGCGCTGTTTAAGTAGAAATGGTCAGCAATTGGTCAGACGTTGCTCGAAATGAAATTCTTCCCGGGGATACGTACGTCCATTTAGAAATTAAAACGTATACCCGTGTGTTCTTTCTGACGAAGTCCAGCGACAAAGAGGAACGTTCGCTTGCTCTTTGTTCGTGTAGTAGATTGTACCGGGTGTCCCGTTTGTTGGGAATATTTTAATTACTTCGAAACTTTGAGGTGAAGTCGGTGTTTGTCGTTCGTCTGAGTTCATTTGTCGTGTTTTGTGAGACATTGTTATTTGTTAACGGGAAAAATTGCTGATAGAAGTTGAGAAACTAGTCAAGTTTGTGTGGTTTGGGTGATATTTATCGTTAGATGGCGGGAATGAATTGATGTTGTTTGTATTGCGAGAAAGGTGTGACTTCGTGGATTAGAAATTGATGGAAGTTATTTTGAATAGACTGTATAGTGGTAATATTCTGTATTTGATAACAGAAGGGGGCTGTTTTCGTGTGGACTGAAGTTAAGAAATCATGTTTTTCAATTTTTCAGTTTTCTTTTGTTTCATGTTGACGCTTGCAAGATTTGGAAGGAGAGGAGATTTCGAGTGGAAAGCGTGGAAAGAAATTTTCTTTTCTATTTCATTTCCATCATAAACTACAACTGTCGTCATTTAAAGTACACTTCTCGGAACCTCAATCGCTCAACTAAATCTCACGCGATATTCTCGAAAAGTAGAATACCTTTAACTCAGTACGGTGTCTCGAACAGAAACGAATTTGCGAACGAAGTCATTCGCAACGAGGGAAGAAAAGAACGAGTCAGAGGACGCATGACTCATCCAAGGGGTAGCCTAATACCAGAACAAATTCTCTCCCTGTTAAACGAGGCGATTGACACTCTTAAACTTCTCCAAACAGAATTCACGGGGGGGGCGGAGGGGGGAGGGGGGTAGTGCCGGACTCGTACCGGCTAAAACCCCCACGGTGGTCCTTCCTCGGCGTTGCGGGGTGGGCCCTGGATCTCGAAACAAACGCCACCGGACCCACCCGATGCCTGGCCCCTCCCTCAAGATGTTCGCGAGGGAGGGGCGAAAT
>NW_017100140.1:1546362-1572769 GCF_001263275.1 Habropoda laboriosa | reverse complement strand
TGTAATGGGCTGCCGAGTCCCCCGCCCGACAGCCCTGCGGCCCCGGCGACCCACACAAATACTTGGGGCGTGTCTGCCCGCCCCCCTGAGGGGGAAGGAGGGGCCACCCCGTGTGGGTCGCCACCTGTATCGATAGAGTGTGACGGAAAAGGAGAAGAATAGGAAGTAGAGAAGAGGAGACAAAGGAATTGAGAGACTAGTGCGTGGAGAGAAAGCTTGTGGTCGAGAAATGATAAGCTTAGGTTTTGGGTTAAAGTATGTAAATATAGTTGAGTTTGTGTGTACCAATTTATGGTGAATTTATTACAGCGCCATATATTAGTGTGGGAATTGTGTTATCATTGTTTGATTGTAATTGTTGTTTGTTTGATTATTTATACTTCTTGCTTCTTGTGATTTTTGGAGATGTAATTCACTCTAAATAATGCGTTCTTTCGTTCGACTATGCACTTAAGGTCTTTGGGTCTTTTTTGACCCAAAGGGTGGAACAATTTTTGTTACCAGCAGGACGTTTCAATGTAGACAATAAATTTTTGATATGATGTTAAGGGAATGTATACTTGATAACAGCAAAAATTAAAAAAGAATTAAGGGGACGATGGGTCAAAAAAGACCCGAAGATCGTACTGGGGTTAAAGAAAGGGATGGGAAGACGAATGGAGACGAGCGAGAGGTAGAAATATTAACGTGGCTGGGTGGCTGGATATAGTGGCGGAGTGAATATATTGCTTGGTCAAGGTCATCTTTTCTCTAACACTATTATACCACTATCAATCGCTGCATTGCATTATTACTATTTGGTTGTTATTGTTGTTTAGTGGAGCATTTATATTTCTGTTTACTTGAATCATTTATACTTTTCATTTTTTGCAACTTTTAGAGGTGCAATTAAACAAAGAGGTGAGAAAACGAGTAGAAAGAAGTGAGTTTTAGAAATATTGTCTCAATTTTCTCAATCTGTTTGCTAGCATTCTCACGTAATACTATTGTCAAGAACACCCAGCACTAGCTAAAACATTCAGTTCAGACTGTAATCGACAGTAGAAAAGAGCGAGTCTTAGAAATATTGTAAAATATTTGATTAGAATTTTTCCAATCTTTTTGCAAACATTCCTACGTAATACATCTTCAAGGACACTCTACGTTGGCTAATACATTCAGTTCAGACTATAATCGACAATAGCAACGAACGGAGACGTAGAAAAATTGTGTTGAGAAATATTGCAAAATATTTTATTCAAAATTTTCTGAATCTTGACGCTAATATTTTTACATAATACCATCTTCAAGGACACCCAACGCTGACTAAAACATTCAGTTCAGACTATAACCAATATTCCCGCATAGAAAAAACATACAGCAGACATGGACGATTTTCTTCACAGTGGCCAGTTAAACGGTCCAGCATTTGTATCCTTTAAAAATACCGTCTAGCATGATATTTTATTCCCGCCACGGACGAAACAAATGCTCGAGGACAGCGTCGAGCGGGGATTTGGCCGCGCGCGAATACCAGATGTAACCTGGCTTCGTGATAAATCGCTCTGGCACCCTCTCGTAAATTATTTTTACAGGCGTCGTTTGTCCGTTCTCGCGTCTTCCGACTCCGGCTATTAACCGCCACCGTCTGTAATTGCATCGAGAGAAAGGGTGAAGAAGAATACCTCGAGAAAGAGGAAATTTCTTCACCCTTAATTCTCTGTTTCCTCCTCGTCGTCTTTTTTCCCCCTTCGTTTCTGACCACTAGACTGTGAATATTCGTGCAATTATTGCACACAAAAATTTGCAAATACCTCAGATATTTCGTTCTCAAGCAAATCATTCTTTCTGCACCTAATTCTACACACCCCCCAATCATTTCCGTCTATTTTTCTTCCTTCCATTTTCAAGGGTGGAGAAAAAAATTTGCAGAATAGCGAGTGAATTATTCTGTGACCTCTTTTCAATTTAGGGACGACGAAGAGTCGAGAAACACATTTTTATGAGGAAATAAATAAATTAATTCTGTGGTTAAGGGTGAATATATTTCAAAAGAGAAATAGCACTATAGTTTTTTCTATCCTCCTCTTTCATTCCCCAATTTTTTACTTTCCATCGTGTATATAGACAGGGCGAGGCAAGCAAAGCGTGACAATTGAATTTTTCCCCGAAAATATTGGCGATATGAAACAACGTCGTTAGGAAAAATCGAAGTATTTTAGGCAACAGATTTTTCACTTATGAACACTTTCTCGTATCCCCAATATTTTTAATAAAACTCAATTCTCACGTTTCACCTACCTTACAGTATGATTGCAACACTATTTTCTTCTGTATTTTCAAATTTTATTATAATTACATAAAGTTTGCCAGCGAAACATTTCGAGCAGACAAGTGAAAATTGAGGATCATTCTTCCTCATCCTTACGACACGGGAAATAACATCCGTACGGTATTTGATTGTGCGATATTTTCAGAAGATAGCCTGCTCTCTGCGGGAGAAATTCCCGGGTAATTTAATATCCCGACCTTTTCCAGTCACTTTTTGCATTCATATTTTACAGCTATTAATTACCTTACCCCCAGATTACTCCACCTGTACTATTTATCGTATACACTAGCGGGTATAACACGCATTTTTTTTTTTTTTTTCGTTGCAATTACAATTGCACGTTTATCAATTTCTCGTTGCATCGATAAATTTGATACAAATTCGTTTAGTTAATCGTTAAACTCAATATCGAGATAAATAGTGTACGCGGATACTTTTCGGTTTTTCCTTCTTTTGCCTACTGTACTCACAATTTTCTGAAATATAACTCACCCGCCGGGCATCGTAGCTTTTTCTCCCCCGGCTAGTGCATTTTATTAGAACAATTTCGCGTGCAAGTAGTAGGAGAAGCAATTAGCCCGACGCGAACGTTCACGCAACACGGTGGCTCGCGCTGTTTAAGTAGAAATGGTCAGCAATTGGTCAGACGTTGCTCGAAATGAAATTCTTCCCGGGGATACGTACGTCCATTTAGAAATTAAAACGTATACCCGTGTGTTCTTTCTGACGAAGTCCAGCGACAAAGAGGAACGTTCGCTTGCTCTTTGTTCGTGTAGTAGATTGTACCGGGTGTCCCGTTTGTTGGGAATATTTTAATTACTTCGAAACTTTGAGGTGAAGTCGGTGTTTGTCGTTCGTCTGAGTTCATTTGTCGTGTTTTGTGAGACATTGTTATTTGTTAACGGGAAAAATTGCTGATAGAAGTTGAGAAACTAGTCAAGTTTGTGTGGTTTGGGTGATATTTATCGTTAGATGGCGGGAATGAATTGATGTTGTTTGTATTGCGAGAAAGGTGTGACTTCGTGGATTAGAAATTGATGGAAGTTATTTTGAATAGACTGTATAGTGGTAATATTCTGTATTTGATAACAGAAGGGGGCTGTTTTCGTGTGGACTGAAGTTAAGAAATCATGTTTTTCAATTTTTCAGTTTTCTTTTGTTTCATGTTGACGCTTGCAAGATTTGGAAGGAGAGGAGATTTCGAGTGGAAAGCGTGGAAAGAAATTTTCTTTTCTATTTCATTTCCATCATAAACTACAACTGTCGTCATTTAAAGTACACTTCTCGGAACCTCAATCGCTCAACTAAATCTCACGCGATATTCTCGAAAAGTAGAATACCTTTAACTCAGTACGGTGTCTCGAACAGAAACGAATTTGCGAACGAAGTCATTCGCAACGAGGGAAGAAAAGAACGAGTCAGAGGACGCATGACTCATCCAAGGGGTAGCCTAATACCAGAACAAATTCTCTCCCTGTTAAACGAGGCGATTGACACTCTTAAACTTCTCCAAACAGAATTCACGGTGCACTTCTATCCATACTCAGTCGTCTCTATTTCGCAAATTGCTTCATTATCAAAATTCGAGGCAGCTTTCGTGGAAGTCGTCTGCTTCTGAGCCACGAAACGAGTATCGTTTCACCGTCTTAATAACTTCCCCTGCATCTTGCTCAGATTATTCTGCACAGAACTGAAGGGCCAATTAGAGCGTGGCTTTCCAGTTACAAAATCCTGCGCGATAAGTTTTACGAGACTGGAGAAAAATATCCCTCGGACTCTTTTAATTTTTCGTCCTTGTTGTCTTCTTTGTACACGACTGTGCGAGTCTGGTGGTAAGGAAATATTTTTTTTAATCACGTTTCCTGGATTTCGTGAATTCGCGTGTTCCGTGGAAAACGCGACCGGAATATGTCGAACTCGCGGGAGAAAATTACTTGAAATTCGACGGTCGAGAGTGTTGAATCACAGCGCGATTGTAACGCGACTGTGAGTGGAAAAAGGGATTGGTATGCTTTGTTCCTTGCATCGATTGTGCAAAATGGATTTAATAAATGGATGGATCTAATTTAGAATTTTTGTGCGTGGATGGCTGTTGTAGTAGCATGGTGTCGTGCATAGGTTAGTATTCTTCCTATGCTGATATTGATTTGTTCCTGAAATTATGACAATCGTGTCAAAAGGATTTCAAGTGTGTTGATGCACTTGTGAGCTAATATTTCGACTTTAATTTAGAAGAATTTCTATGCATAGATTGCTATTTTTCATGGCAATTCTCTATCTCTAATATTTCTTTCTTCCTCAAATTATGATAATTGTGCAAAAAGGATTTCACGTACGTTAATGCATTTATAATCTAATATTTCTACAGTAATTTAGAAGAACTTCTGTGCATAGGTTGCTATTTTTCACGACAATCCTCTCTCTCTAATAAATTTCGAGATATTGGACAAAATATGTTCACTACCCTCGCCTTTGAGGGAGCTGGTTCTCCCTTTAAAACTCACCAATTTCCAATAAAAAAAAATACGTGTCAAATATTTTTTCGAGTTCCACCCCACCCTAAAATTTCATCGAAATCGGCGACAATTTTTTTCAGGGTGCTCCTTTGAGGGAACCTCAGATTTGAAATACAAGAAGCCAGCGCCTAATTTCAAGCGTGAACGTACTACTCTACTCACGAAGGTACCAATTTACAATTCTCCAGCAATAAAAATTCAACTCCAACGATCTTATATCAAACAATTGCCTCAAACGTGGCATCTTAAGTAGTACAGCTCAACGATATCCGCCACAGTGTCTTCATCGTCTCCCTGAACCTTTTTCTCCGTGGATTTTTTCACCGTTGCCAACGGCGTCGTTTATTTTCCCACCGAATTTCTCACCCGTGCACCAAATGAAGCGAAATTAATTTCACCGACGGCGTCTGAACTCATCAGGAAAATCAGGCTACCCGGCGTGTTCCGTTCGAATCGCTCCGCGACACGTTGAATTTGATACCGAAAGAGCAGAGCGCAGCAGCCGAGAGAGAGAGAGACAGAAAACGAAGGAAAAGGAGAGAGAGAGAGAGAGAAATATATAGAACAGCTCAAACGAGTTACACGAGGATGGCAGCGAATCCGAAAATTCTCGCTATTAAATCACGGTTAATTTCCTCTTCTGCCTGCGCGATAACTCTCCTGCCTCTGTGATTGAGCCATTGTACATCCCTTTTTTCTCTCCCCACTCTCTATTTTCTTTTTGTTTTACTCCCTTTCGCCGTCCATTCGAAATTGCCAGGGGATGAAATAATCTATCGACTGGCTGATTTGCTCCGGAGAAAAATTTGTTTCGCTTCTACGGTAAATCGTCGCGACTTCAGTTTTCCGCTGAAAAATTCTCGTCTTGGTAAAAAAAGAACGAGAGAGAGAGAGAGAGAGAGAGTTGTATCAATTAACGTGCATTCAACAGTCAGTTTTTCTTCTTTGATTTGCTTTGCTTTTGAAGGTAGGTTGGACTCATTAGAGAATTCTTGAGCGGAATTCTCGAGGACAAGACGATCGATTGGCGTTTGTTTGCCCTCCGTGACTCGTAATTTACGAGATACGGACTTACGAGGGGACCACTTTGCGAAATTGAACGCGTAATTTTGTCGCGCGCGTGCGTGCGAAACGCCGAAAGACGAACGAACCGGTTCGAAGGAAAGACACTTTCCTTCGATTTACGACGGGACACTGTGAAGAGAGAGTATCGACACCGCGATAAACAGCGACGAGTCGACGAGCTTTGTCTATTTGACGTTCGGAACGATGTTATTCTTATCGTTCCTCTCCGGTATTCTTCGTCTCGAGTCGACGAATCGAGAGGAAATAGCTCGATATTTTATGTAATAGCAGTATTCGAGAGCTCTTTGTCGCTGAAGCTTGCGCTTCGTTTCGATCATTTGAATGGGTTTTCTGTGATGACAATTCACTTTTCTTTACATTCTTTATTCTTGCGATTTTAATTCACCTTTTTTTCTGCATCTGAATTAATCTGTTTGAGTAATAATTGGTCAAAGTTTGAGAAATAAGTTTCCTTAGTTTTTGAAATTTTTGTTACACTGTTTAAGAAATAATTGAATTATTTATTCGCCGTTAATTCACGATTAATTTTCTTTTTACATAAGATTTCTTCGTTGAACAAATATTTTCCAGCAAATTACTGAAATTAAAATAAATAGAAAGATAAATTCTTATTACACACTTCAAGAAACAATCCAATTAATTATTCACTTTTAATTTTTACAAAAAGTTCCTTCGATTTCTGATTCAGCAAATATTTTCCCATCCATTGCTCAAATTAAAAACATTAAATAAAATACACATCCCGTCTTTAAAACGTTCAAAACAAACTTTCAAATCCACCCCAGTTAATTGAAGAACAACTCAATTAAAGTACACCACTTGATTCCTAGAAAAACATTCAAATTAATCAATTCGCTAAATATTTTCCTGCACACTGCTCAGTAGTAAACAACACGCATCTCCATTCTCTAAAACCTCCGACAAGATGTTTCAATTTCCACCCTTGTTAATTGTGCAACAAATTAATCGCAATCCACAAGGTTCGTTATTAAAAACAAAATTACTGCAGCAAGTATTTCTCTGCACCCACTAGTGACAGAGAACGCGCAACGTGCATAAATAAGCTTTCGTTTTCATGCTCGTTAAGTAGACTACAAATTAATTCCAATACACAAGTTCATCGTCAGAAAAGAAGGCAAAAGAAGAAGGAAATTCGAATACAAGGTGAGTCTCCTAACATGACGACTTCAAATAACTCGTAAGTTATTTGTTGTACGAAAAAATGTTTCAAACAAAAGTTACATGGTATCTAGGGGGACATACAGTGCTGAGAATAATTACTGAGATATTTATAAAACCAGTAAACAAAGGCGTGCTAAGAATCACGTTGGCTGAGCGTATTTCCTAATAGAAGATTATTAATTTGAAGATATCTCAGTAATTATTCGTTTTAAGTCCCACTTTGTAATAATACTTTTTTACGCAAAATTTGACGATTTATCCGAAATCGAAAAAAAATATTAGACATTCCATTTAAAAAACTGAATGTGAGCCTAATATCTCAATAAAAGAGTAAGGTAATAAAAAACAGATTAGAGCACTCTATATCCCCCTAGATACCATGCAACTTTTGTTTGAAACATTTTTTCGTACAACGAATAACTTACGAGTTATTTGACGTCGTCATGTTAAGAGACTCACCCTGTATAATTGGAATTTATTATACACCTGATGAATAGCTCGAAGGTAGGAACACTTGTTCGTGTACACGGTTGCACAACGGCACTCTAATCGCGTAACAATGCACCTCTTTACACGAGATCTCCTGTTCCCAATTCCCTGCCTCGGAGCTCGATTTATCGAGGCCCGATAGCTTCTTTTCGCCCGTTAATCCACAAGTCGTGTACTCCTCGCGATTACATTCTTCCTGGCGTCTCTTTTAGGGGCGGGAGGGGTGGGAGATGTTTCCTTAAGCGAGCACTTAGTCGCGTAACTAAATCCTAAATCGCGAGGCTCATTGGGAATTCCGCTAAGGACCAGTTTGCCTCGTGAAGAAGGAGCGGCTGATGGTTCGACGGGGGAAAGAAAACCGGGTAGCATCGATTCAACGACGACGAGGACGACGACTTGCACTCCGGAGGATCTTCTGGCGCAAACATTCGACAAGACGACGCGAAATTAATCCCTTAGCTTTGTTAACTTTTCTGTCGAGAGCAGGCTCTGGATTTGCTGCAACAGAAGACACAGGATAATGTTAATCTCTCCGAGTCGCCCGTTTTATCTTCTGTTGGATGAATGTTTGCTCGATGCAACAGCTACTGGAGACGTTGCTGTTGGATGGACGGTCGGGATTGGCGGGGAGATTTATGGAAACGTTGGCGATGAATCTTGGGGTCTGGGGAGGAATTGATAATTTAGAATTGAACGTTATTTCTTGGAATGGTGGAAATTAATTTTTTCAAGGGCGTATGGGGTTATTGGGATTACCTTAGAACGGAATTTTTGGATTCAGGGTCATGTGTAAGATAATACTGATGACCTTAAAATTCAATATTGTGGAATATTATTTCTTAGAATTTTGAGAGCTTGGTGAAATTAATTTTTCTCAGGGTCATATGAGGTCATCGGAATGACCTTGTAGTGAATTCTTTGGACCTATGGTCATATAGGGTCACTAGAAGGACCTTAAAATGGGAACTTTTGGATTTGGGGTCATATAGGGTCGTTAGAGTGGTCTTGACCTCAACAGTTACACTATGATTGACTTGAATATTGTGGAATATTATTTCTTAGAATGGTATAAATTGCATAATTTCGAGAATTTGGTGAAACAAATTTTGTAGGGTCATATGAGGTCGTCAGAATAACCTTAGAATGGATTTCTTTATACTCAAGGTGACATGGGGTAATTAGAATGGTCTGGACCTCAACTATTACACTACGATGACAAAAATATGCGTATAGTCTTGTGTATATTAATAGCGATGACCATAAAATTGAATATTGTGGAATTTTATTTCTTAGAATGGTACAAATGGCGTAATTTCGAGTATTTGTTGAAATTCATTTTTCCTAGGGTCACACGAGGTCATTGGTATGGGAATTCTTGGATTTGGGGTCATGTAGGGTCACTAGAATGGTCATTACCTCAACTATTACACCACGATGGTAAAACTGACGATCCAGGATGACCTTGAAATCTCAAAAGTATGATCTCGATATAAATTTCCCTTCTCCCAAGTATAACAATCATCAAAAACAACCCAAAAACCTCCCAAAAATCAATTTCCCTCCATTCCAACAGTCTAACCCTTTACTACCCCTCCCCCAAAAAAAATTCATTACTGAAACTCAATTCCTCTTCCTCCAATAAACCTCCCACCCCCCGAATAATACATATATCAAAAATATTAGCCACGAATATACTTCTCCTCTCATAGTATCCGAAGAAATTCCACCAGAGATCCACTCTGCTCAAACAGAATCCTATAGAGAGCAAGAAGTCGACAATAACATTGTCGGAACGTTTCGAATTAACAGAAGCACAGATAGAGAGAGAGATAGAGCAGAAAGTTGTAGTAGAGGAGGAAAGGGTGAGGAGGAGAGAAACCGATTTCATTTCGACGAAGTTTCGACGGGATATCAAAGTCGACCGCTGATTGCCAGTCAGTCTGGCAAGTCGAATATCATAGATCTCGGCCATCCCAGGAATAACTTTGCACTTTCGTTACCGCCTTTTCTCTTATCGACCAAACATAAATCCACCGCCGCCGCCGCCGCCGCCGCTTCCTCTGGCCGAAAACGTATCCAGGGGAAAGAATAATAGCGACCGACCGAGATCGCGTCACCGTTCCTACCAGAGACACTCTAAACAGATTCGTATCTGCCGCTAAAAACGCAAACAGTCGTTTTTCATCGGAAAATACGTATTCCTACGGTTCCATCTCCCATTTCTATCGCCTATATTTCCCACCGAATCGACGATCCAGTTCTCTCCAGACACTTCCATTTTCTATCCAGCACAAACGACCCTGCTTCTATCCCGGTTATACCCGTGACCTTGAATAATTACGGTCTGAAGCTACCGTAATGAATAGCCCGCGAAATTCAAACTGTACCAAAAATGTCATCTTTTTTTGAGATGTTAAAAATTTTAGTTGATGTAGTTGATACATGTTTAACAGTGAGTTACTAAGGATTTTACCACACTTGGGGCCTCCTCATCGATCTTCACCGCGGCCATAACTTACGGTCAGCGCTATCATCGCGTTCCATGAATTTATCGCCGATAACGTCCTCGCGATGCTATCTGGCTAATGTATATCCAGCCACATATCCAAGGAAACTGTCGCCCGTGGACACGCCGTCGACGTTCAAGACAATACCTTCGACGTTCGAAAGAGCGTGAACGGGGCAAAAACCGAGCCACGCCTATCTCGAACAGCGAAATATCCGAAACTCTCGTTGGGGGGAAGGAAAAAGTCGGCGGGGAGAAGAAGTCGGGAATCGTTGGTTCGGGGGATGAGCAATACG
Source organism: Habropoda laboriosa (assembly GCF_001263275.1). Taxonomy (NCBI): domain Eukaryota; kingdom Metazoa; phylum Arthropoda; class Insecta; order Hymenoptera; family Apidae; genus Habropoda; species Habropoda laboriosa. Next base: position 1,562,383 of record NW_017100140.1, on the reverse strand, counting down.
GGGGAGAATTTTAGGGAGAGACTGCAGGATGCTTTGGAATATATGAAAGCTTAAGGACCGACCTTCCCCTCTGCACGAACGTTTGTGAAAACTGAAAATATCGATGGAAGAACGTTTCGACAGATTTTTATGGCGTAGACACACCGGGATTAAAATGGCCATCTCGAGTGTCCAAGAATTTCGGCCCACCCTGTGTAAACAGCGACGAGAAGGAAGTTCCTCGAGCTCCACAGAAGCGGACAATTCTATTCCCTTCGGGTACGACCGCGATTTGTCTCGCCTGGCCGCGTCACTGTCAGCGCGAATTGATGTTTGCCTTCGTTCGACCGAGTCACCCCTCGTTTTTGCGTCGTTTAAGGGGAACGCCTCCTCGTCGTGGCCTCTCAGATGCCTCACGAATTTTCTGACGCACCCGTCTCTAGCCCCGCCGGTGAGAATCTCCCGCGGACCGAGGAGACGCGGGTAATTAAGCCAGTAGACGAGTTGGTCGAGGTGAAAGTTAGATGAACGTTCGCCTGTTGGCGTCTCGAAGCTTGCGCTCTGATTTCTCGCCAGATTTTGACTTCGTTGTTTTCGCTCCGGGGAAACATTGGTCGAAGCTGCTGCGGGGCAACGCCTTCTGGAGGTAAACAAATTTATGCGTCTTCGTGGGAGCACTAAAGATGGGGAAAGTTTTTACAAGCCCGAGTGTAACGCGTATTTCGATCGTTGGGGGAACACGAAATGTTCACGAGGTTTTTTTCTCTTTTTTTTTCTTTTTACTACCGCGAAGTTTTTAATGTCATTATCCATGAATCCATGATTGGTCTTGGTTGTGGTTCGCTGATGTCTTTCTGAAGGCACGGAACTTGGAAGGACGTTACGAGTGATCGATATATTACAACAGTTCTGTACTGCGTAATTTGGAATTCCGTTTGATTCAATTTGAATTACTGTAACTCAATTTAACTTAACTTGACTCGATTAATTTCAATTCTACCCAACACAGCTTAATTCAATTCAATTCGACTCAGTTTGACTTATGTTAACTGAATTTAACTTAACTTGACTCAATTCATTTCAATTCTACTCGATAATATTTGACTTACTTCAACTGGACTCAGTTTGACTTACTTTAACTCAATTTAACTTATCTCGACTTAATTTGACTTATTTTAACCCAATTTAACTCACCTCGCTCAATTCATACGCAAATTAACTTAATTCAGCTCGAATCAATTTGACTTACTTTAACTCAATTTAACTTATCTCGACTCGGCCCATTTCAATTCTACTCGACGCAACTTAACTTAAATCAATTCGATTCAACTTGACTCACTTTAACTTAACTTAACCTAATCCGACTTAAATCATCAGAATTCTACGTCAACTTAATTCCCTCAAATTGAGGTGAATTCGATTCAGGAGGCATACCTTGATCCAACGTGAACACTGTATCTGAAACGCAAGTAAATTCCCATCTAATCTCGACCTAATGCAAGTCCAAGCGCGGAAGCAAAAAATCTGCTAGGTTGGATTGTTTTCGACCTGGCAAAGAGAAGAAATATACCCGTCTTTCTTTCTGACTTCCTTCAGAATTCCGCAACACATGGTAACAAATACGTTGCACTCGCGGGCAAGTATAGGTGGAACGAAACGACAGCCGCGGAAATAAATTTCCCGGCCGTCGATGCTTGCTCGCTCGAGGTGCTTCCGCCACTTCGACGTTCCGTCCCGCGAACTTCTGTTTACAGGCGGCCGCTTGTTTTCGTTGGCCCGCCGCTAACTCGAGTCACGAAGCCTCGAAGCGAACGAACATGCATAAAATTCCCACACCCTCCCCACTATCCACGATATTAGAACTTCCACGAACTGGTCTCAACCTTCGAGCTGTTCATCCAAGAACCCCGTGTGTCGTGTCGAGATAACACGATGTTCATTGAATACCGTGTTGCATCAGAAACGCCTGTAATTCTTTTTTATTTAAACGGCATTTTACGAGGGTAAGTGGAAGTTTTGTTTCTCTTCGTACAAAGAACCATTGGTGATCCAGTTGTAAAAGTGTAACTCTTGTGTTATAGATTGAATTTGATTTAATTACTACAGAATTCGTTTAATAGGACTTTAATTTACTGGAAACGTGATTCACTGGTTGATTACAGCTATAGGTTACTTTAAGTGTAACTGAACGTCGACTTAACTTAAACGATTTAGACAGAGTCTGGGACTAAGTCAACCGAAGTTGAAGTAACTTAGTGCGATTCGATTTAATACAACTTCACTTACTTTAACTCAATTTAACTTTACTCGACTCTATTCATTTCAGTTCTACTCAACGTAAATTGACTAAACTTGATTTAACTAATTCAATGTAACTTATTTCGTTTCAGTTCACGTTAATTCCACTCGAAGCAACTTAACTTAATTCAATTCGACTCAGCTTGACTCAACTATCTCAATTTAACTTAACTCGAGTCAATTAATTTCCATTCCACTCAACGCAACTTAATTCAACTTGACTCAACTAACTCAATTGAACTTAACTTGACTCAATTCATTTCCATTCCACTCAACGCAATTTAACTTAATTCAACTCGACTCATCTCAACTTGCTTAACTCAAATTAACTCAACTCAAGTCATCCGAATTGAACTTAACTCAACCGGCGAGACATCCTCCACTCTAACGTCACCTCTATTCATCTCCGGCACAACTAAATTCGCTTCTAACCTCGACCTTCCGTACACCTAACAAATTTTCGAACACCCGGGTCCATTCTCCCCACCTGTCCCATCGGGAATACAAATTCCCGAAGATTGCCAGGCCAGCAGCGACTGCGTACCGGCGCGCATGTAAAATCCAAGAGTCAGCCGTGGTCCGCTTCGTCACCCGGTCGTTCGAACGCGATTTTAAAGCGGCGCTGTCGGCCTGGCCCGTCTGCCCTCGTGATTTCTGCCAGCCCTCCCCTCTCTCTCTCTCTCTCTCTCTCGAATCATGAATATATTCAAGAGGCGCGAATTTCCCACCGCGAGTATATAGAGACTACCGAAGGGAGGGAGAGGTTCGACGGAATCCCTTGGCAGGCCGCTGGTAAACAATTTACCCCCGAACGAAAAGCGTTCGTTTAATTCCACGCGTTCCTGTTTTTCCCGCCGCGTCTCTTTCCCCAAATCTTTAAAATCCATTTCCAGCCTGTTCGTTTTCGCCGATTTTCAACACACAGCCGCGACAGATATCTCTCCCACACTTGTCGCGCTATCGTGCAACATTCAAGCTAGTTAAAATTATTATTCTAGCTGTTAGCATCGAGCTCGGGCACATCGATGTTTCAACGAGCGTTCGTTAATTTCCATTCTGACGAACGGAACGCTGGAATTCGGAATCCGTGGTAATTGAACGCGTTTTCTTCCGGACTACCCCCTCTGATCGAGCAAATTGGCGAGAGGAACATTTTGGAGAACGGGGAGAGAGGATAACGCGAGTTTTCTGGATCGATTTAAGCGTTTCTGTGGAATATTAACTCTCGCTGGAGTGAGTTTTATCGCCGTGTGATTGAGGCGTTAGTTAGATGTTCGAAGAAAGAGGAGAGCAGTTAGTGGGAATAATCGCCGGTGATATACAGGGTGTCCCAGTTGTAACGAACACTTAAGTTACCTCTGGTGGTATTGAAAGTATAAAAGAAATTAGTAAAGAGAGCTTATACACTCTAAAAGACACATTGATCTCAAGGTACAATCATTTTTTCTTTTTTTAGTGTTCAGTGAGTTAAAGGCTTGTGACATTAATTCCTCAAAATTGTCTTATATAGAAATCAGGAAATGTCTGGAATTGGCCTTCAAAATGACTTTGAGGAAACTATATTTTAGCATCCAGATGAGTTAAATGGCTTATGACGTTAATTCCTCAAAATTGTCTTATATAGAAATCAGGAAATGTCTGGAAATGGCCTTCAAAATGACTTTGAGGAAACTATTTTTTAGCATCCAGATGAGTTAAATGACTTATGACGTTAATTCCTCAAAATTGTCTTATATAGAAATCAGGAAATGTCTGGAATTGGCCTTCAAGATGACTTTGAGGAAACTATTTTTTAGCATCCAGATGAGTTAAATGACTTATGACATTAATTCCTCAAAATCGCCTTAACATCTTCAGGGATGATTTTTTTTTAAAGTTAGCAAAAGTTGATCTAATTTTTTATGTAGTTACATTTATATTCATGTTAAATCGACAGCAATTAAACTACTTTCCTTAGGAGATTTTCGGAGATTGTGTTTTTCATATTGTCTCGATGGCAAATATTGGAATTTTCGGAAAGTTTAAAGGTACACATACACTACCGGCCAAAAGTTCGGAATCACCTCCCACTTTTCATCAATACTAAATCTGCTGCTAATTTTTTATAGATTCGAAGTTTATCTCAATTCTACATTTATCAACTTATCTCGTATCAATTGATTCGAATGATAAAAAATTCTCAAAGTCGCTGATTTTTTTCTGGAAATTTTTGTGCAAATTGCAATGCTCGGTGATTCCAAACTTTTGGCCGGTAGTGTATGTGTTGGTGTCCCTGAAGAGGTTAAATAGTAATCAAGAAACGTCTGTGAAAGTGACCTTTAAAACGACTTTGAGGAACCTATTTTTTTATCATCACCATAATGCACTTTTTCTTATCATATAAACCTCCCTTAATCCTTTTTTCTTACTTTCAATCCCAGAGGAAATAATTTAGATATTCATTATAAACGAGTCACCCTGTATACTCAATCCTTTGATGACCCATAAGGGACCAAAATTAACCTCAAACTTGGTCATTCGGATTTTTATAAACAGGAATAATTTAATATGCAAGCTAATGTCTCTGTAATGATTTGTCACAATAATCTATTCCCCCTTAAAAAAAAAAAAAAAAAAAAAGAAAATGATCAGCGCGATAGAATAGAGTCTAGGAAACGTGGAACGTCTGGGACCATTAGGAATCCCTTGGAATTGTCCATCATTGCGAGTTAAGCGGGCAGAATCTCGAGCGAGAAGTTTGATAATTCAGAAAGTTGGCGGGCAGAGAGAGTAGTCTTCCGCAGTTCTCGAAATTTCCTCGGCAATTTTATTTAAACGTACAAAATTCCGAGTGTTTGCGCAAAAAGTTAGGCGGCCACCGGTGTACCTGGGTGGAATCGAGGCAGCGAAGCTGTCTCTTGTTGTTAGCGAACTAGGTCAGAACGAGCGGGAATAAGAACTTCGAAGAACAATAGTCGTACTACCCTGGTCGAAGAGTATTCTTCGCCGAGCACGGGGACACGCTTGACACGCAGTTTTACATCTCTCCTCGAGGACAAGTCTCATCTATACGCACACACGCGCGCATACACGTAGGTTTACTTATTCGCGTGTACATTTGCAGCAACGGTCTTCGTGCAACAACTTGGAGCCTCCTTCGTGTCAACTATTTTCTCGAGCACTTTCGAATTGAGAAATTGTAAGTGTTTTCGGGATACGAGATGTGACGAACACTCGTTCCACTTATTCCAAAGTGTCTCCTCGAATGTAAACAAAAAAAAAAAAAAGAATGTAGGGAGAAGATTTAGTCCTCTCGAAGAGATTCTACGCAATTGAAAAGTGTCTCTTGGAATGTAAAAAAATTGGGGAGAAGATTTAGTCCTCTCGAGAAGATTTGACAGAATTGAAAAGTGTCTCCTTCGAAGGTGAAAAAAAAAAAGTGGGGAGATTTAGTCTTCTTGAAGAGATTCGAAGAAATTCTGAAATGTCTCTTTGAATGCAAAAAAAAAAAAAAAAGATTGGGGAGAAGATTCGGTCCTCTTGAGAAGGTTTGACAGATTTCGAAAGTGTCCCTTGGAATGTAAAAAAATTGGGAGAAGATTTAGTCCTCTTGAGAAGATTTGACAAATTTCGAAAGTGTCCCTTGGAATGTAAAAAAATTGGGAGAAGATTTAGTCCTCTTGAGAAGATTTGACAAATTTCGAAAGTGTCCCATGGAATGTAAGGAAATTGGGAGAGGATTTGACAAATTTCAAAAATTTCTCTTGGAATGTGAAAAAAAATTTGGGGAGAGAAGATTTAGTCCTCTTGAGAAGATTTGACAAATTTCGAAAGTGTCGCTTGGAATGTAAGGAAATTGGGAGAGGATTTGACAAATTTCAAAAATTTCTCTTCGAGTGTAAAAAAAAAAATGATCAGAGAGAAGATTTAGACAAAACTTGCAGAAAAAATGTTTTTTCCAAAGAAATTTTCCAAGGAGAATTAGACAATTATTTTACTGGAGGATTTATTCCATTAAATAAATAAATAAAAAATGGGGTACTCCTGAATTAAGGAATTTCTGTTACATATTTTTCGGTGCTAATTCAGTGCAATACGATAAGAGAAATGAAAATTCACTGCACCGATTTAAAAATTCACATTCTTCCCCTGTGACGTTCTTAAACGATCGAGTTAGTTTACACTGTAATAGAAAGTGCAGCACGGTTAACAGGATTAACAACAACAATTAACAAACTTAACGAGGTTCAAGTTAGGTTGGACTACGTTGGAAAAAAGTACGCGGAGTTTCTTCAGTCGCGAAAACGTGTGCTTGTTAATGGAAAACGGAGAAGGGAAATTCAATTTACAATTTCACTGCCTAAATGCCCTCTTTTGTCAGATAAAAGGTGCCAGGCCATAATAGGTCGGCGTGTCAACAGCTCGCTCGAGATTTTCCGTAAAATCATCGTTCTGCAAGCTTCGTAAACAACGTCGCGCCATACTTTCCATCTTTGTGTACGTTTTGAAAGAAATTTCGAATAATGTTTCGATATTTACAATATTTACCATTTGTGGAATATGTAATTTTACTCAAAAAATGAATTTTCTAAGACATCCATTAATAATCTTTAGAATTAATCATAAACACATCAAATTCTCGTCTTACTGTAAACCATAAAAATAATTATAATCATTTTTATAATTATAATTCACTAAAAATGAATTTTTTTGCATTTTTTTGAAACACTAAATTAAAACACTTCAAATTCTCGTCTGTCTATAGTCGATGAAAACAATTACAATTATTTTTATAATTATAATTCACTGAAAATGAATTTTAAGAAATTTCTTCAACACTAAATTAATTGTATTTTCTTTTCAATTTATTCCTTACACTTTCCATCCTCAACGAATATTTTTCTCAGTTTGTATTAAAAGGTTTACTCCGTTAGACGAGGAAATAAACAAACGATCGGAAAAATTCGCAATCCTAGGGGTTCGAGTGGAGCGGTAATAATTTGTCGATGGGTCAAACATCATTCGTTACCGTGAAAATTCAATCAGGAAACATGATTTCGATAGAGAACAGAGCGAGACGAATTTAATACAAATTGCATTCTGTCTACGCAACCGCATCATTACGGTTTGCTTTTCCGCGTAATTGCCCGAGGGACGGTGTTTACGAATTTTCTGGACGATTATTGCTGGATTAATTACGAACGGGAGAGCCCAGGTCGGTTCTTCGTCCGATAATTACGGGAAAATGAGCACGCGGTGAAATTTTCAGGCGCGACTTCTCCTATTCGGAATTTAATTACGCGGCCAAGTTGTTTTTCCACCCCTTCGTCTTTATACAGACGGAAACTATAAGCCAGGGGCTAAACTTCTTGTTCTTGTTCGAAGAGGGGAGAAGTGGTCGCCTCGAACGACTCTTTTTACGTTCCTCGATCGAGCTTTAATTGCGACCCGTCCGGCCACGCGCGATACATCAACCTCGAACGAACAGCGCTTCTTACCCTCTTGGCGGCATCCTCTTCATTCTCTTCTTTCTTGCGGGAACAATGTTACATTTTAATGAAGAGCCGGTGATGTAGTATTAGTGGATTAAGCGGAATCCTTTGTTAGAGATGGTAACTGCTCTCGCTGAACCAAAATTAATGCAATTAAACTTAACTCAACACCGCTTTACGTACCTTAACCGAGCGCGATGTGACTTAATTTGACTTAATTTAGATTAATGTAATTCTGTTTAGTTTAGAGTGACTTAAGGCGGCTGGTTCTAAGTTAGTTTGGGTCGTTCTAAGTTAATTTAACTTAATTTAGTTCAACGTGAGTCAACTTTGTTTGTTATAACTCAATTTAGCTTATTTCAACTTAATCGAACTGAATCTTTGATCTCAGTATGCTATATTGCCTTGATTGGTGGCATAAAACTCAATGTTACCCAATTTCATTTAATACAACTCAAGCTGACTCATTCTAACTCAACTTGGAACGTTTTAACTTACTCAAACTTAATCTCTGATCTCAGTGTACCATATTCTCTTTATTACGGGAACGAAACTCAATGTTACTCAATTTCATTTAATATAACTCAAGCTGACTCATTCTAACTCAACTTGGAACGTTTTAACTTACTCGAACTCAATCTGGTAATCTCGCTGTACGACGTTCCTTTTCATTTAATATAACTCAAAGTAACTCATTCTAACTTAACTTAATTCTTTCTAACTTGCTAGTCAAACTCAACTTCTCATCTCATTGTACCATATTTCCTTTACTACTCAACTCTATTTAACATACCTCAAACTGACTCAATCTAACTCACCAAAACTCAACCTCTGATCTAACTATATCACTTTCCTTTATGTCTGCCGACTTCTAATATCACAGATTGCCTAGGAAACATTATTTTTGCCAACGTTTCAATCGCACAAAAAATTGTACCATCCTTCGATCCGTACTTACCGACAACATTCTTTACATTAAGTCCCCTTAGGTACACCGTAAAACATTTGGAGCATCCACGAAGCTTCACAGCCCTCTGTCACCCCCGACAATAATTTCCCATTCAACCCGCAAAAGCTAGAATCGACTAAACATCTACTCATCTCTAACTCCCCTAATTGCACATACAATTGATTCCAACACACGTTACATTCAATTACCCCATAACTTTCCCCCGTATCAACTGTAATCTAGAAGCACAGAAAGAAAAACAGAAGGAAAGATGAAGAGCCCAAGGGTAGGGATTGCTCTCATCTTTCCCATTTAGCGGAGGAAACTCGAAAGCGCTATCGGGATCAGTTGTTGAAGCATGCTTGGGCGAAAGTTTAACAAGCACGCCGCTAGTTCGCGGAACAATCGCGTAATTGTTCGCGCACAACGTTTACACGTGTCGCAGCCTAGGGGCGGGAAGGGAAGGGGCGAGGGTTGGAAAATAGTGCAGCGTTTCCCCCAGTGACAGATAAAGCTCGCGTGGAACGCGTGTGTCAGCCGCAGCCGCGTGGCGTGTTTATGCGAGCACACGGATCAGCTCGTTATTTCGCTAGGATAACAAATAGTTGATATGCCAGCGGCAGCATGTGGTGGCTTGGCTGGATTTTACTGCTTGCTGGAATCGAGTAGACGAAAGAATGATTTCCGCCGGCAGGTTAAATCGTAATGATCGAACGTGCCGCGGGGGGGAGAAAGAAGTTTACGGGCATCGTTCCCACAGACCGCTCTATTCGGACGTGGATCAACCGAGTCACCCTATGTGTGTGTGTGTCTTTGTGTGTGTATCATTACCATATCGTTACGGGCCATTCCACCTTTCGATTGTTTCGTTGAAAGTGGTTTCAGCTGCTCGTAAGTTCGTTCCAGGGGAATATGCTCCGAGGTAAGTAGTTGAAATGATTCGAGAGAAAGGGGTATACGGTTTGAGGTGATTGTTGAGGATACTGGAGGGGTTACTTGTTGCTTGCTTTGAGCTGGTAGTTCTTTTCTTTTCGTTTCTTGAGGTGATCTTGGGAGATTTGGAATAGTTTTGAATACAGGGAAGAGCTGAGGTAATTGTACCATTTCCGATATTTAATGTTATATTTTCTGTTGGACGCTAATTTTAGTTTGGCTTAAGACACCTACTATTTCATAGTTAATCCTTGGAGAAATACAGATTAATTTGTTAGAAGTTGTTTTTTATATTCCTCGTTTCTCGTTTACATCGGGTCTACTCTCGCATCGAAAAAATTTTCGCATCGAAAGAATACTCCATTTTTTTGTGGATTTCAAATTGAGTATAATTGACAAACTTTTGTGTCGGAAGAAAGGTGTCAATTTTTCGTGGATCATGAATTGAATATGACGGACACATTTTCACATCGAAAGAAATTCGCCTTTGTAGATTTCCAATTGAATGGACACATTTTCGTATCGAAAGAAATTCTCGACTTTCTGTGGATTTCGTATTGAGTAAAATTGACAAATTTTCGTATCGTAAAAAAGGTGTTAATTTTTCGCGAATTTCGAATTGAATATAATGGACAGATTTTCACATCGAAAATCGTTGCGTCGCAAACGCTAGTTTTGAGGGCTTCTAATTTCAATTCTTTCGCGTTTACTTTTCCGTTCGAAGCGACGTCGAGGACCAGAGTGTTTATGGACGTAGAAACTCGGCGCTTCTGCGTGCCATACGCCTTCCTGGCGCCCGTACATTTCCTACAATAGCAACTGACGTGTCGTAAAGCCACTTTACACACACACACACACACACGCAGATCAGTCCCGTTTGGGCCGCACAGCCCCACCCCGTCGACTGGGGAAAACCAGGGTGAGCTGTGCACCCCTTACACCCAGAGGACGAGGGACGACTTCTATTCGTCCGCGTAGACCACCCCCTCACCTCAGTTTTTAGACGAAAACTGTACGAAAGGCCTGACGTGCCTCATGTCGAAACAAGTTTCAAAGATCAGCAACACAGTTCAGACGTACACACTCGTACGCAAACATTGAATCCCTCACACAAGATTAATTTGGCGTGTGAGAGACGCGATACCCCTAAATTCGATAAAGTCTAAGAATCGCGTCGAAATAGAAATGAAAATTCTCGAGGAACACCTCTGTTTTGATCATTCTCCCAAAAAATTCTCTGTTCCCCCGACGCAAACCTTGGCAAAGACGATTGTATTAAAAATTCACGCCCTACCACCTTGGAACTCGAAGCGAGTGTCTTGACTTTGCCGGATGTCCAGCTCTCGCGGGCGAACACAATCGGCGAAAATGGTCGAAAGGGTGAATATGGAAATGAAGGGAGGGGCCAGACGATTCAGGCTTAAAACGAGGGTTCAGATTAGCGAGCGTGCCGGGAGTGGTGGCTACAGATAAAGTGATTACTTTCGCGGTCTCATTCGGATCCTTTCTTTTAATTTAGCCCGGGTCCTTTTAGGAAACGCGTCCCTCTTCCGGAAGCCTGCTCCGTGACGCCGATAAAATTAAGCTCCCGGCAGATTTATGCGCCAGAAGGAACCGCTTCTCTCTCTCTTCCATGTGCCACGTGCTCATTGTCCACTATCTGAATTCCTTTATTAAGAGAGGGAAAGAAGATGAAAGAGGAGTGAAAAGTATATCGCGTTCCGTTCCCCATAAAATGGACAACTATGTGTGTAAGAGAAGTGAGAGGTGAGTAACGTCAGACGAGTTTCATTCGAGTTGGCGTGTCGCGTTAGTTTACTTAATTAACTTCACTCCGACGGAGTATTTTCGTTACGAATTAGATCCGCTGATCCCGAATTTAATCAAGTCTAATTAACGCGCGGAACTTGCCCGCGAGGGTAAATATGGCTGCATGACGAGGCGCGGGATGCCACTTACCTCTGATTAAAATCCGTTTCGAATAACCGTAATTCTTCTTGCGCGTTCTTACCGATCTTCGAGTATATCGTGTTTATCGCAAGCGTGAGAATTTAACAGAAGTTTCAGTGAAAAATTGTTTTACCGTGCTTTGTTCCTCGTGAGTGCCATTCTTTGCGCAACAATGCGAGGGATGCTGTTTCTTTACTCGAAAGAAATTTTTTTATCCCACTGGATAATCAAGAGATTCAGGCGAGACTTAGAGTAGAGCTCAGACTTGAAAATTAGTGAGTTAGGATTTGGAATAGAGTTCAGAGTTGAAAATTATTGAGCCAGGACTTAGAATTAAGCTCAAACTTGAACTCTATTGACTTAAGAGTTCGAATAGAGCTCAGACTTGAAAATTAGTGAGTTAGGATTTGGAATAGAGTTCAGAGTTGAAAATTATTGAGTTAAGCTTTGGAATAGAGCTCAGACTTGAAAATTATTGAGTCAGGACTTAGAATAAAGATCAAACTTGAACTCTATTGAGTTAAGATGTAGAGTAGAGCTCTGAATTGAAAATTAACGAGTCAAGACTTAGAACAGAGCTCAGAATTGAACTCTATTGAGTTAAGACTTGAACTCTATCGAGTTAAGAGTTAAAATAGAGCTCAGACTTGAAAATTATTGAGCCAGGACTTAGAATAAAGCTCAAACTTGAACTCTATTGAATTAAGACGTAGAGTAGAGCTCTGAATTGAAAATTAACGAGTCAAGACTTAGAATAGAGCTCAGAATTGAACTCTATTAAGTTAAGACTTGAGCTCTATCGAGTTAAGAGTTAAAATAGAGCTCAGACTTGAAAGTTATTGAGCCAGGACTTAGAATAAAGCTCAAACTTGAACTCTATTGAGTTAAGACGTAGAGTAGAGCTCTGAATTGAAAATTAACGAGTCAAGACTTAGAATGGAGCTCAGAATTGAACTCTATTGAGTTAAGACTTGAGCTCTATTGAGTTAAGAGTTAAAATAGAGCTCAGACTTGAAAATTATCGAGTCAGGACTTGGAATAGAGCTTAGACATGAACTCTATTGAGTTAAGACTTAGAGTAGAGCTCTGAATTGATAATTAACGAGTCAAGACTTAGAATAGAGCTCAGACTTGAAAGCTACCAAGTCCGAATTCAAGTCTAGACATATTTCATTTATTCCAAATGCCATACCACTTTCACAATCGCCAAATAAACCGTCATCATACCAAAACTCAAACCTCACACACATCGAGCATAACAAACCTCTCCAAACCAATAGCATAATTTCTACAGAATAGAAATCAACGTCCACGTATCTACATTCATTCCCAGCCAAAGTATCCATCCACTTGTATCGCTACACATTGTCCAAGCAACGTATTCACCATTTTTCCACTCTCTATCCCTCACGTTCTAGCATAGAAACGTGTATCAAAACCAGTTTCGCTTGCACATCACACCGGTCTCGTTGGATCATGCACGAGGAAAGAGGAGCGTGGGAGTGAGGAGACAATGAAAACATCTACCGGATCAATCAGCGTACCTGACCAAACGGTAATCAGTTTGCAAACGCGATATTTCGAATTATGCCGTGATCTCCGATCTCTGGTTAACGGGCACCGCTTCTAATTGGCATAATGGCGAGTTTACGCCGATCGTGCATTATTTCCCCGGGTTCAGGGTATCGGTAACGTGATTTAGAAACGGATCTGCGTGCGATTCTATCTGTTCTTCGTTAACGCTGTCGGGTATTAATGTTGGCTGTTGCCTCGACGTTGCAACGGGAGATGGTTAGTCGACGATGATTTTCGATAATGTTGCTTGCTGATGGCGAGCTCTGTGATCCCCTGGATTCGGTGATATCGATTGTGAATGCTTCTCTGCCTCGTGATTGATGGCCTGGGTAATTGGACAGGGACTAGGGAGATCGTTGGGGATTGGTTTTATTGAAAAATTTCTGCCTCTTCGTTTTGCCATCTTAAATGTCTGCTGAGATTGAGATTCGGTAAATGATACTTTTTTTTCTTCTCTTTAGTTTCTTCGATTGACGGTTGGAACGAGGAATGTGCTGTTTCAGATAGTTGCTGTGTTCAGTTGTGAGAGAATGCTTCAATTAGAAGTGGTTCTTCTGTGTTTTAAGTAACTTCTATATACAGGGTGTTCCAGTTTATTAACACATTGCGTATGGGTCACAAGATATTGTTACGTACCTTTCGTACCTCAGGGCCCCCGGTTTCGGTCAGTCCTTTCAAGGAGTTTACCTGGGATAGGGGCGGCGACAGTGACTACCGCAGGATTTATTTCACACAAGTTTATCGACTATCGGTTTCTCTACAGAGGCGTTCCTCGATGCAAGGATACACAACTGAGTGCCCGCGCTGGAAGCGCGTTGGTGTTTTAAGCTGCTTCCCTCTCCTGTCCTCGGGGCGGTGGAAATGGGTTAGAGGAGGAAAGATCGAGACAAGGATAGATAGTTTGGGAATTTTCCGGACAGTACAGCGAGCCTACCCAAGTTTAGACAATTGCCCCTTTTTTGGGGCATCGAAGGATGTCGATGACATGTACCAGACGCGTGGCACTCCGACCCACGGGCATCCTCGAGCGTCGGGCTCTCGGTGCCTCGCATAGTCTCGAGTGATGCGCCCGGTTCTCACCTGATTTATTGCACTACCCTTGAGTGGCTTTTCGCAGTAACTGCCCGAAGGAATTTTGGCGAATGCAGAGTGTGTGACCGTTGTAGGATTTCTATGGTTTCCTTGAAGACAAGAGAGGTTCGCTAGGCTTGGAGGTTACGGACGTAACAATATATCGTATATAGCAAACCGAACTTTGTCGCCGGGTTACGAGATATCCCGTTTTAACGGTTTTTCATACGTGCGTATCGACTACTCAAGAAATTAAAAATGGATTTTCTTGTTACATTACCAAGGCAACGAAGCCTTGCATATTCTTACGACAAATGATTAGCGAAATAAGAAAAAAAAAGGAAGTCTATTCGTCCAATGGAACAAGGAGCGAAACCAGTTATAGTTGCAAATTATGCCAAATACCATTGTACAAAGGAGAATGCTTCACCAGATATCATACTCTGAAGCATTATTCAAGTTTGTAAAATAAATAATAATTCATCGATTTAATTTTATTTATATAAGAAATAATAGTTAAAATGTAAAAAAGCATACATACTGAATAGATGTATAAGAAATATGTAGTAGTATTTAAGAATACTTTATAAATGAAAAATTAAAAAGTGCGTATATGCATTGTACAGTTTTCGAGAGTTCAAAAATGTGCGGGCCCTGGAAGCGCGTTGAACGGAGGTCATTTTGAGGAAGAACGTGCACCATGGGTTGTTTCCTCACCTAATCGCATGCTTAGAGATCATTTCGAACAATTTGTATAAATTAGTTTAAATCAGTGTAGAAATAGAATAATTGCTATACACACTGTATGTACTTATAATTTATAAATCGCTCCACGATGTCATAGGTGAATAATAAAAACAATTAATCTTTTCATTGCTGTTAAGAAACTTGTTACTGTCATTGTTACTTGTTACTTGTTACTGTATAATTTAGTGCAAGCCTACAATGCTTCATTAAAATGAAAGTTAGAACGGCTACTACCATAGTGGATGTGCGCGCAAGATGTAAATCATCAAAATCTGCAAAACTGTAAGAGGCAATTTTAAAATGTTATATACTAATGGATTTGGAATAAAATGCTCGTCATTTTTTGTCATTATGAAAATTTCAAGAAAATGAAAAATTAAGTTAATAAATTTTTTTTTGTTATAAACAAACTGTATTTTGTTAAATTTTTTAACACCATGTTATTGTACGTCAGAAACCATTAACCTCGCCCATTAACAATTTTTTCGTATGACTTACCGTTTTCGAGATAGCCGTTTCGAGCCAAAATTTCAAGGGGTGGTTTCACCCCTTAAACTCGAGTTACCGCAGCTAAAAAAAAATACGTGTCGATTATTTTTGACTGCTTTATAAGTGTACAAAGTTTCATCAAAATCGAAACCGGACCGATCGAGAACGTTCCTTGTAAGATGTTGGGGGCAAACACAGATAATTAAATATTTCGACGTGAAAAATAATTTCTAAAACTAAATGTGACCAACGAATTCTTGCCTCTTTTTGGTACCGAAAAAGAAGTTGTGCTTGGTTCTTAAATATCTCACACGGTTGCCGTGTTACTGTTAAACGAAGCGAATGTGCACCTATAACGTCGGCTAGGGAATAATAGTTCTTCGCGATTTTCACAGAACATACTGCGGCAATTGTCGTACTCTAAATGGCGTACGATTCTGCTATGCATTCTGGACCACGGCTTCGAATATAAGAACAACGATGGTGTGGCAAATACAATTAATGAAATATTTCACTTTAAAAATTATTCCTTCAGCTAAATGAATACAACGAAATCTTA
>NW_017100140.1:1537556-1545412 GCF_001263275.1 Habropoda laboriosa | reverse complement strand
GGTTCCCGTGTTACTGTTAAACGAAGCGAATATACAAATATATCGTCGGCTAGGTGACAGCAGTTCTTCGCGATTTTCACGTAACGTACCGGTACGATACTCGTACTCGAAATGTTTTACGATTCGGCTATGCATTCTGGACAGTGGCTTCCTATTTTTGAACTACGATGTGGGGGAAAAAACAGATGATTAAATATTTCGACGCTAATAATAATTCCTAAAACTAAATGTGACCAATGATATATTACCATTTCTTGATACCGAATACAAAGGTGTGCTTTGTTTTTTCAATAGCTCGAACGGTTCCCGTGTTACTGATAAACGAAGCGAATATACACAAATAACGCCACACACAGTTATAGTAGTTCTTCGCGACCTTACCATATCATACTGTGACAATTCTTGTTCTCCAAATGGCGTACGGTTCTGCTTTGCATTCTGGACACCGTCGACAAATTTTCGAACTACAATGTCGCAGGAAAATACAGATAATTAAATATTTCGACGTTAATAATAATTCCTAAAACTAAATGTGACCAACGAAATCTTACATTCTATTGATACCGAATACAACGGTGTGCTATGTTAATCAAAGTTCAAACGGTTCCGGTGTAACCGCTAAAAGAAGCGAATATACACATATAACGTCGCGATTGGAGATTATATTTCTTCGAGATGTTCAGGTAACGCACAAGTACGATAATCGTACTCCAAATGGACTATGATTCTGCTATGCATTCTGGACTCCGGCGTCCATTTTTCGAACTACGATGTGGGGGAAAATTCAAATAATTAAATATTTCGTGGTAAAAATAATTGCTGAAACTAAATGTGACCAACGAAATCTTACCTTTTTTTTTGGTACCGAATGCAAAGTTTGGGTTTGTTATTTCAATAGCTCACACGGTTGCCGTGTTAATGTTAAACGAAGCGAATATACACATATAACGTCGGCTAGGCGATAGTAGTTCTTCGCGACATTAACATGACATACTGCGGCGATATTCGTACTCTAATGGTATTTGATTCCGCTATGCATTCTGGACATCGGCGTCGAATTTCCGAACTACGCATGTGGGGGAAAATACAGATAATTAAATATTTCGACTTTAATAATAACTCCTAAAACTAAAAGTGACCAACGAAATATTACCATTTCTTGATACCGAATACAAAGGTGTGCTTTGTTTTTTCAATAGCTCAAACTCTGCCCTGTTACTGTTAAACGTAGCGAATATACACATGTAACGCCGCACATGGTTATAGTAGTTCTTAGCGACCTTCGCATATCAAACTGGGACGATTCACCTTCTCTAAATGGCGTACGGTTCTTCCATGCATTCTGGTCGCCGGCGTCGAATTTTCGAACTACGATGTGGGGGAAAACACAAATAATATAATATTTCGTCGTTAGAAATAGTTCCAACAAATAAATGTTCCCATCGAAATCTTACCTTTTTTGGTACCGAAAAAGAAGTTGTGCTTGGTTCTTAAATATCTCACACGGTTGCCGTGTTACTGTTAAACGAAGTGCATGTGCACCTATAACGTCGGCTAGGGGATAGTAGTTCTTCGCGACTATCAGAGAACATACTGCGGCAATTGTCGTACTCTAAATGGCGTACGATTCTGCTATGTATTCTGGACGGCGGCGTCGTATTTTAGAACTAACAAGGAACGTTCGCCAACGTTCCGGCTTCGATTTTGATGAAAATTTGTAAACTTATAAAGCAGCCAAAAATAATCGACACGTATTTTTTTTTAGCTGCGGTAACTCGAGTTTAAGGGGTTAAACCCCCCCTTGAAGTTTTGGCTCGAAACGTCTACCTCGAAAACGGAAAGACATACGAAAAAGTTGTTAATGGGCGAGGGTAATTGTTTCTGATGTACAATAACATGGTGTTAAAAAATTTAACAAAATACAGTTTGTTTATAACAAAAAAAAATTTATTAACTTAATTTTTCATTTCACTGAAATTTTCATAATGACAAAAAATGACGAGCATTTTATTTCAAATCCATTAGTATATTACATTTTAAAATTGCCTCGTACAGTTTTGCAGATTTTGATGATTTACATATTGCGCGCACATCCACTATGGTACTAGCCGTTCTAACTTTGATTTTAATGAAGCACTGTAGGCTTGCACTAAATTATACAATATACAGTATACAATTGTACAGATAAAGATGCACTTATTAAACTCATGACATACTTGCTTTAATATGCAAATTAAATGAATGGATATTGTAATTTTTGTGGCTCGCCTATCATGCAGTTTGCGCACGTTATGTAAATCTTCACTGAAAGCATTCTGTGTAATCTGCACAATAAAAATACTTGTCAAAAGAGATTAATATGTGCATCTTTATCTCTGTTGTTATTAACATTCTTTAAAACCGTGACGATTTTTGTAATAAACATGATAAAACGGGTATATTGTACTGGAGTTTGCACATTTTGATAACGTGATAACGTATGATAACGTTTGATAAGGTATATATATATATTGCAATTAGCTTTTTATAAGCGTGTAGAACATTGTTGGTCATCCATACAGTTCAGTTGTTAACGATCATAAAACGCGAGTATTCAGAAAGATGGTAAATATTAATGCTATTAATGTAATAACTTTACTGTCTGCTGCGTTTGTTGAGTGGAATCAGGGACCCACAGCAATTAATATCGCAGAAGAATATTTAAGGGATGTATTATTCGATTTAATTGTAAGAAGTGTCGAAGACACAGCATTCCTGGTTGAACATGAAACGTGTGTTCAAATGGACGGGACGCCTATCGAACAAGAAATTCAGGATGCTGATTTGAACTGGTTAGATGAAGAGGAGGAAAATAGGACACCGAATGTTCCAAACATGTACGAAGAAAACGTTGTATGTCATTCGAATAAGGAATACATCCCATTCGAATATAAAAGGAAAGCTGTGGCGTACTGGAACAGCGGTATGTCGAAGCGATTAAAATTAGACACCGTGCGTTCCAAATTCCGTCACGTGAAATCCGAAAGAATGCTTCGTAAGTGGGCTTTACAAGTTGAACAGGGTGGCACAAAAAAGGAAAAGGTAAAACGTATTGCAGAGTATACATTTAATAAATTTATGGAAGCTCGGCAGTTAAGAGTAATTGTGCATGAAGTAGATCTACGGCGATGGGCTTTACAAGAGAGAGATATAGAAAATTTACAAACATTTAAAGCCGGACATACTTGGCTAGATACTTTTAAAAAGACGTTTAGATTAGTGTCCAGAAAAATTACCAGATTTGTAACCACAAATGTGGTAAATCGAGAAGACGATATTCATTTGCAATGCAGCGCATTCGTGAATGAAGTAAAATTATATAGAGCCCGAAATGAACCACTCAATGTTTACAATTCCGATCAAAGTGGTTTTAATTTGGAATTACATTCAGGGCGCACTTTGGCTGAAGAAGGTATAAAAATCGTAGAAGGAGGGGTTCAATCAGTGTCATCCACCACTCATAGTTACACCATCCAGCCAACCATTTCAGCTGATGGACAATTACTGTCACCATTATTTATTGTACTCAAAGAGAGTACAGGACATTTCGGGCCGATTGTGGAACAACATTTATTTCGCCCTGACAATGTATATATTGCAGCTTCAAAGTCAGGAAAATTAACTACGGACCATTTCAAGACCTGGTTAAGAGAGATTTACTTCGCAAATACTGGGCCCACAACAGTTCTAATTCTTGATTCCTGGAATGGTCACTGAAAGAAGACACTGAACGAAGTTACTCCCGAGGGTAAAAATGTAAAACTTTTTATAATACCAAAAGGTGGAACAAAGTATGTTCAACCACTGGATGTTTACGGTTTCCGCACTTGGAAAAATTTCGTCCGCCGATTTTCCGATATAGTTCTCATTTTAAATCACGACATTAATCTCCACGCTAGGATTAATATAATCAAACTTCAATCTCTGGTCCACAATCAATTTTCATCGCCAAGGTTCCAAAATTTTATTAAATACTCCTGGTATAAATCCGGATATATAGATGAAAAACCAAATGCATTCCAGAATCCTGTTGAATACTGCTATTCTGTTGAAAATGAACCAAGATGCCATATTTGCGGTGACGTGGCAATAATTAAATGCGCATGGTGTAAGAAATCTTTATGTCTCAAACATTTTTTCGACGAGTACCACTATTGTCGAAACTACATAGAATAATTGCTATACACACTGTATGTACTTATAATTTATAAATCGCTCCACCTTTGCCACGATGTCATAGGTGAATAATAAAAACAATTAATCCTTTCATTGCTGTTAAGAAACTTGTTACTGTCATTGTTATTTGTTACTTGTTACTGTATAATTTAGTGCAAGCCTACAGTGCTTCATTAAAATCAAAGTTAGAACGGCTAGTACCATAGTGGATGTGCGCGCAATATGTAAATCATCAAAATCTGCAAAACTGTAAGAGGCAATTTTAAAATGTTATATACTAATGGATTTGGAATAAAATGCTCGTCATTTTTTGTCATTATGAAAATTTCAGTGAAATGAAAAATTAAGTTAATAAATTTTTTTTTGTTATAAACAAACTGTATTTTGTTAAATTTTTTTAACACCATGTTATTGTACATCAGAAACAATTACCCTCGCCCATTAACAACTTTTTCGTATGTCTTTCCGTTTTCGAGATAGCCGTTTCGAGCCAAAACTTCAAGGGGTGGTTTCACCCCTTAAACTCGAGTTACCGCAGCTAAAAAAAAATACGTGTCGATTATTTTTGGCTGCTTTATAAGTGTACAAAGTTTCATCAAAATCGAAGCCGGACCGTTCGCGAACATTCCTTGTAAGTTGCTTGACTGCGTCTGACTAATCGTGGTTTATACTACTGTCTCCTTTCGTATCTCGTAAACGAAGAGGGATCGACCCATGGTGTATGTAACATTTTTATCTTAAATTAACTCCCCAAATATGTTGGCAGAGTTTGTCGATTTAAATCTGGAACACTTTGTACGCGTAAAAATTCATATTTTTCTTATTACCGTATTTTCCATTGCACTTGTTCTTAGTCCACTTTCCCATTTAGTTCAGAGAGAGTTAGTTTTAGTTTGAACCCCAAACGGAGCAAGATTTTCTTTAGAATTAATGCTTATTATTTTTTGAAAATAAACCCTTTGCACTCGAGTGGCGACCGAGAAGTGACGTTATTGTTTACCATTTGGTAAATTAATTGGCGCTCTCCTGAAGGTATTTTACAGAACAACAGGTCTATGAGCCTCCCATAAATGTCTAAATATTTCGAAAGAATTAACTTCTAATGAAAAGTCACAAGATCTTGAAGAATACAGAAATACATTAAATATTGAATTAAAACAGTTATATATTTGTCCATATATGTATGATTTATTTCCATGCTGGGTTTTAAATATTTCAAAATTTTTTAGCAATTACTAAATATCAATTTTCAAGGCGACAAATCTTGGTAATTACTAAATATCAATTTTCAAGGTGACAAATCTTTGAATACAATTAACAATAAATAAATAATAAATTCTTTACCACAAGCAGGTAACAAACAGATCTTCGTGAGTAAAGGGTTGAATATAACAAACTTTCCAGTTAAGTATACTAAAGTCCACAGCACTTCTTCACACGAAAAAAATCCTGCACATTTTCACCGACTCGTCTTCACCTCCCAACCCTTCCACTTCCAATTTCACAAAACATCAAGGAACCTCCTTACGCTCCAACATAAACCCCAAGTTCCGTGCGTGTGCATGGACGAGCAATAAATTCCATCTACCTCTTCTCTAGCCGCCTTTTTGCCATCTCAATTCGTCGCGTGCCTTCTCGTCCATCGACGAGTCTCTCCTGCTCTCTCTGCAAAGCGGAGAGACACGGTGAACCATAAATCGCACGAGACGCGTCCGATTATTGGTACGCGAGCGGCTCTATTTGCGACACGAGCGCAAAGATGATGCACGGGGTTTCTTGGCGAGGATTTATGAAGCAATACCGTCGGCTGGCGCTGACCCAACCGGCTAACAAGCAGTTCGCGACACGCGGAATAAACGAATAAGGAAAGGAGGAAGAAAGAGAGTGAGAGAAGGCGGCTGACTTTTGAATTTTTTAAACGAGTAATTTCCGGCTGTTGGTAAAATCTATGCCCTCCTGTTACACCGGGCTACTTCGTTCCGTTTCTTTCCGCGATCCGCTCGGGAACGCGGACAATACGGCTGCGACGACACGATAGGGAGTCGCGAGGTCGGCTTAGCGAAACGGTTATCTGGATTTCGGCCAGCAGAAGTCCCCGTTTCTCCCTGCTGTGTGTGCGCGCTCTCCACTCTCTGGCTGGCTGTTTCTCGCGGCCGGAATGAGAGTTCGTGCGCGAAGATACGCGCGACACAGCCCTGGATGCTCGTTTCCTGGACGTGGGTCACGTGTAGGGGATCAGCGGGCGATTGTTTCGACGATTGTTTCTTGTTTTCCGGTGTGGAGAAGCGTTGAATGTGACGGAGATTGAATTTTTGCTGCTTTCTGTTTTTTTTTCTTTCTTTCCTGCGGGGATACTTTTCCGTTCGTCGTAGGATTTTGCGAGTGGCGAGTTTAGAGGGTTGTTGCGTTATTGGGAAAGTGGGGTTGAGGAGATGCAAGGGGACGGTGATTGGTTTTTTATGTAATTTGGATGAGATGGATGACTTGAATAGTTTGAGTAATTTGAAGGATTTGGGTAACTTGATTTCTTTGGGTAATTTAGCTAGCTTTGGATAATTGAGTATTTTGAGTAGCTTGAATGATTTGGATAACTTGACTTGTTTGGATAAGTTAGGTAGCTTCGGATAAATTGATTACTTTGAGTACTTTCAATGATTTTGATAACTTGACTTGTTTGGATAAGTTAGGTAGCTTTGGATAACATGAACACTTTGAATAGTTCAAATGGATAACGTGAATCATTTGAATTGTTCAAGTGGATAACTTGAATACTCTGAATAGTTCAAATGATTTGGATAATTTGAATTCTGTGAATAGTTCAAATGATTTGGATAACTTGATTACTTTGCATAGTTTAAATGATTTGGATAACTTGACTTTTTTGGATAAGTTAGGTAGCTTTGGATAACATGAACACTTTGAATAGTTCAAATGGATAACATGAACACTTTGAATAGTTCAAATGGATAACGTGAATCGTTTGAATAGTTCAAGTGGATAATTTGAATACTCTGAATAGTTCAAAATATTTGAATAACTTGAATACTTTGAGTAGTTTGAATGTTTTAGATAACTTGACTTATTTGGGTAATTTAGGTAGCTTTGGATATCTTGAATACTTTGAATAGTTGGACCGATTTGGATAACTTGACTCGTTTGGATAATTCAGATACTTCTGGATAACTTGAATACCTCTAAATACTCTGTCCTACAATCTCCTTAATTATAAATCTAATTCGACAATCCTGACCAGTATACTCCAAGACCAATTTCACTGGACCACGCGAAGAAGCGTCTGGATCGCGTAATATTGCGTTCACGAGGAGGACCAATCAATATTAACGCATTAATTAACCCAGAGTACGGAACCTATGCTGGGAATCGGTGAAATCGATTAATCGGGAATCAGTTTGCCTGATGAAATATGTAGCCTGCATAAATGGACTTAGCCAATGCACTACCTCTCCCCTACCCCGATCGATACACACCCTTCTCTCTCTCTCTCTTTCCTCTCTTCTTTTTGTCTTCCATCCGTCGAACGCGGAAGTCGAACCGATTGCTCTAGTCTGTCTGCACGGAAAATGTCTACAGGTGTGCTCGTCGCACGTTAATCTTCGCCGTTGGTCAAACGCACGAGACTC